>NC_087212.1:18441979-18586979 GCF_015104395.2 Macrobrachium nipponense
ATACAGTTCCTGGGCCAGGGATACCGAGTTATAATAATTATCCATAAACAGGTGATATCCCTGGTTATGGAAACGTCCCACAAGACTGAATACAGTGTCACGCAGCGTGGAGAAGACCCCGGAATACACTGAAAAGTCCTCGACGTATCCAGTGTTGGCCTCGGTAATAAGAAAAAATTTCACACCATATTTCTTCGGCTTCTTGGGGTTATACACTTTTATACTAAGACGTCCTTTGTAAGGCATCATCCCCTCATCCAAAGACAGGTTCTTTCCAGGAATCATGAAATTTCTACACCGATCACGGATATAATCCAACACTGGGCGCACTAAAATGAGGCGATCACTGTTATTCCGGGGTATGGCCCTTCGGTTGAAGGCGTTGAAGTACCTGTCCAACGCCAGGAAATTATCACGGGACATAACGCCAGGCACATTGGGCATACATAAAAAATAATTCCTCCTCCAATATTGCCTGACATCGGAAGCAGGTGTCATACCAAAATGAATGTGGAGCCCCAAAAAATGCGCCATGTCAATGAGGTTGCAACCCCGCCAGTAATACGACAAGGTCGTCCTTAGTTCATACCGGCAGTACCGAGCGTAGTCCACCATCTGGTGTACCAGGTATTCCAGCAATTCCCGCGTAAGGAAAAGCTGGATGAACCCCAAAACAGTCAGGGGTACTGGTACGGTGAGCCCAGGGGTTGCTGTGAAGGGGTGCATGTTAGGATGGGTGGGGTCCTCCGTCCACCCCTCGTCACTCTCCGACGACCGACCTTCACCTTGGCTGGCGCGACGAGCCGACCTTCTACGTGCCCGTGCGCGTATTGCCCTCTACCCTCCCCCGTTGGCCCATCACCCTCACTTAGGCCTTCACTTTCTGTATTGTCCTCCGCGATAAAACTAGACCCCATATCCCCATCCTCCCCCTCCTCAGATTCCCCCTCGTAAGCACTAAAGCCACTGAATTCGAGCTCACTTTCGGGATGTGAGCCTCGAACAGACATTGGGGGCATATATTCATCCTCACTTTCATCGGGACTGGTGTCCTCATCACTCGATGACCATCCGCCATCAAAATGAGGACTTGTGACATGTTCCCGATCAAGCTCCGAAAGATATTCATCTATGTCCCTTGGTTGGAGGCCTCCCAAATGCCTACGAATGCCCCTAAGGACGCCCACATGCTTCCTAGGGGTAACCAAAGGCATACGCTGTGTTCCTGAAACACTTTCAGCCACACGTGGCCGCACAGAACGGCCTTGAGGCGCAGGGTCATGCTGGGTGCTTGGCCCCTCGCCAGCATCCATGTCCAAAACTCTCCTTACACGATCCCTTCCGACGGGTAAAACGCGCCTTTCGCGGTTCACACGTTGTTGAGACATCTCTATGAATGTCCTGTAGCAACACAAATGCTCAAAGTCTCGCACAAGTCCAGAAAAACACGCTTCCGACGAAAGATCGCTCTCGGACGATGCGCCACTGATGCTGGCTGGAGCGAGAAGAAGGGATCTCGCGCATGCGCACTTGGGTCACGCTTCAAAACAAAACAAGGCCTTGATCCGTGAACTCCCAACATCCCCCAAGGCGCGTGATTCAAAAGTTTTAGGCTGGTAGGCCTATAAGTATTTTTCCGCGAATTTTTAAAAAAACTTTTGTAAGTCGACGTAAAATACGTCCAGTCGGCACACGAGACAAAAAATGTCGACGTAAAATACGTCCAGTCGGCTTAAGAGGGTTAATGAGGGGATGGAAAAACCACTAAACCTTGGGTCATGTCTAGAGGGGTTCTGGGTCTTCACCACAAACTCTGGGAAGGAGGTGAAGCCAATCAACGTCCATACATGAGTATGGGTTTAATGTATGAGAGGGCATGCAGTTTCCCCACCTTCGTTGATGCCAATGCCAACAGGAAAACTGCTTTAATGGGTCAAGTCCCAGTCTGACGCCCATTCTGAGCAGTTCATGGGGGTGTTTTCTGAAGGAGGTTAGGACATTGGTGATACTCTATTCCAGGAGTTCCAGTTCATGAGAAAGCAACTCTTCTTAAAGTTTCTTATCATGTCTGACAGCTCCCATAACATTGAAAGGTCTATGGCCCTAGGTTTGGACACTCAGGCGAGGGCAGCCCTATAACCTTCAATTGCAGAAATGGAAAGGGGGTCCTCTTGATACAGGAACAGAATAAATTCTGCCACATCTCTCAAGACATTTTGATGGGATGGCGATAACTCCCAATGCACCAATGAAGGAACGCCTTTCATTTTCCCTGGTACAGACCATGGGAAGAGGGCCTGAGGGGGCTGGCAATGACCTCAGCAACTCCTGAAAAACCCTTCTTTATAAGGAGTTGCTGGATAGCCTCCACCCGTGAAGATGAAACCCACCATTGTGTTCTTGCTTCAGCAGGATAGGAGTGGGGGGGGGGGGGGGGGGTTGAAGTTGCCTTGGATTGTCCACCAATGGGTGGAGGTCTGCATACCATTCCACTTGGGGTCACTTTGAAGATATGAGCATCATTCTCAGACCTCGGGACAAGAAAAAAAGTTAGTATACTTAAGTTTTACCAGATCACTGAGCTGATTAGCAGCTCTCCTAGGGCTGGCCAAAAGGATTAGATTTTTTTGGGACTAGGAACCAATTGGTTACTTAGAAATGAGACCTAAACCTTATTGTAGAATCTGAACCACATTATATCGAGAAATGAATTTCTAATCACCAGAAATAAATTCCTTTGATTCCGCACTAGTGGCCGCAGGAAGCAAACTCAGGCTACCAGATTGATAGTCAAGTACGCATCCCACTAGGCTCCTCCACCACTGCAGATAACTCCAGTATCTTCCTTGTCATGCTCATATCCCGTCCTGGTCTGTAGGGAACTGATACAGGTCCTGCCCCTGGGTACCAATTTTTATAAGCCCTGCCACTTCATTGGTTGGCGAGAGTTGGACAGGAAGGAGTTGGATACTTATCGGAACTTCGCCTTCGCAGTGTTAATTGTCATCGGCAAGTATCTAATCCTCTATGTCTGTACTAGATCTGATTTTGTGGCAGTGATTAGGATTCCCAAGTCCCTGCACAACTGCAGAACCTTGTCTATGGCCTTTGCGGCTTGCTCTGCTGAAGGCACTAGTATGAGCCAGTCATCCTGGTACCTATATAGTTGGATACCTGTCCAGTGGGATCACTCCAACACCAATTGAAACACTTGGGTAAAAACTTGTGGGCTGTTATGAGGCCAAAGCAGAGGGCCCTGAATTAGTATGTGACCTTCTGGGAGAAAAACCAGAGGAACCTCCTGAAGGAGGGGTGTATCAGGATGTATAGATATGCATCTTGCAGGTCTAATGAGACCATTAAGCCTCCTTCCCTGATCGCCGCTCAGATAGACTGTGCCATCTCCCTTTTGAATGCCGTTGATTGCACGCAGCCGTTCAGAATAAAAAAAATCTATGACGGGCCTCCATCTGCCCACTGCTTTCTGCACCAGGAAGAGGTGGGCTGTAGAAGCCCAGTGTTTTGTCATCCATTACTTCTACTAGCCCTTCTGGAGCACATCTATCTCATGTTGCAAAGCTCTTTCCTTGGGCAAGTCACTCCAGTGTGAGCAGAGCTCGAATGGTTCTGATGCCAACAGTGGTTTGTGCTCTAAGGGGAGTATGTATCTCTTCCTGAGGGTTTGGACCATCCACTCTATGCTCCACATCACTGCCAGACTTAGCCATTTGTTCCCCAAACAGCCCCCATCTTGGGGGAGGTGTGGGGTTGGGAGGCTTCAAGCCTCATCTAGAACCTCCTCTCTTTCCTGTCCTGTTCTGCTTTTTGGGTTGGTGAGGTTGATTGGCACGGAAGCCTTGGCTTCATTCTTCTCATGCTTTCCCGAGGGGTCGAGTAGCACTGTTGTCAAAATGGGGGAGGAAATGACAGTTTTGCAGCAAGTGGGTACTTACTCCTGGTCACAGGGCCAACAGACTGCCCTCTTGGGGCTGACCTGAAGTGTCTTCTGAAGGTGACAAGGGGCTCTCAAGAGATGTAATACCTTTGCTTACCTATGCAGTCACCTTCATCGCCATTCATTGGACTACACAGCTATTTCATCATCATCATCTTTAATCAACATTTATCACTGGTGAGCACCCTATTTACATATGTTGTACTAGTGTATAAATTTTTTCATTGTTCATATGTATTTTTGTTTTCTCTCTCTCTCTCTCTTGTGACTTTAGTAAATGCAATTGTTTACCTTGTAAAAAGAAAACTGAATGGCTTGAATAGTAACTGCATGAAATAAAATGTGCACTGCTGAATATTTATGGAGAGACAGGATTATTTTTACACGAACATAACTATGTCATACAGTACGAACGTATATTTTTAACCATGAAATGTAAGATTTACTATGAAATATTTCATATAATTTCAAAGATTAAGATGTACAGTAATAATATAATATTTTAATGTATACTTGAAGTAAGATACTATTTTTAGGGAAACTTTGCTGTTTAAATGTTCAAGATAGGCAGTGATAAGCATTTTTAGAGGGCAGTTCTAAGTAATTGCTGTGCGGATTCTAGCTATTCTGGAGGGGGGGTCTTGTATGCATCCCCCGTGACAACGGGGACCACTGTATATTTATAGTCGTCGTGTTTTTCTAATTTTGATCACCTAGCATTGTAAAGGGGCCAAAATTCTATTTATTAGTTATAAGTTAGTTTTAAGAATAATTTAACCCACAATGGACGGATACCCTCACATGGGAGGAATAACAGGTTTTGGATGGTGGACAGATTCACTCATGGTGAGTAACAATATTATGTGCCATTGATTGGAGGAATCGGGTGGGAAAGAGGTGCCATTACTTCTATTTAGGTAAATATTTTACAACAAATATGCTCATAATTTGTTACTGATTTTATTTCTTATCTGTTTTGATATTGTGTGGGACATAATTATATATACGTATTACAAAATAAAATTATTTATTAGAAAAAATATGTACTATAACTTGGTAAATTTTCGCCTTTCTTGTAAAAGAGGTCCCACTAGGGTTTTGTAAATACTGTATACGTATACAGTGGTACCTATGAGCTTTTCGTATCTTGAACCGCATTTTACATGTAAAATGCCAGATCCGTTCCAAGCCCTACAAAAACACCCCAGTAAATTATATTTCCAGGCTTACAGCACATGTTCTAGGGTTACGACGCCGATCCGATGGAAGAAATATGACTCCAAAAAGGCAAAATACTGCACATACTTGAGTAATATTCAACTGCATGTAATGTTCTACCCCATTTTTACTGCATATATTAGGACTTTAGCATATGTCCCTTAGCAATAAGCCTAGCCTATGTTAGCAGTTGCTACTGTAGCCTAGTCTATGATTCTGACATCTAAACCTAAAAAGCTAAAAGTTTAGAATATGCCAATAAAATGTATAAATAATCAGTATGTACTCATTTCAAATTAATACACAAACAAACAAACAAAACTTCCAACCTTTTGTTTACATTCAGCACTTACGAGTACTGAATGATCGCCAAGCAATCACTTTTCGTAGCACACAGTAAGCCATAAATTTTCATTATCTCTCTTCAACTAATGAAACTACCAAACAGTATAATAACCATTCATTTCTATTCTTTATTCTATCTTTACCTAATGGAGATACCGAGTTACTGACGGCTATAATGAAACATATACGTAATATTAAAACAGAAGAAGATTTCTAGAAAATACGTATTTGTTTGCTTCGATGATAGCAGTCTGATTTATTTTATATTTTATGATATCTAATTCACAATTTTATTTAATTAAATGTATTGCATGTACTCATTTTAAATCATTATTAAGTAACCATTAACTATAATAAACAGTCAAACAAAAAAAACTTCCAAACTTCTGATTACGTTCAACACTTACGAGTACCGAACGATCGCCAAGCAACCACTTTCACCTAGCACACAGTCCGTACAGTAATCAAATTTTCATTATCTCTCTTCAACTACTGAAACTACCAAACAGTATAATAACCATTCATTTCTATTCTTTATTCTATCTTTACCTAATGTTTTTTTTTTTATTAAATGTATTGCATGAATAAGTGTTTCAATTTACAGCATCCTTCTACCAATAGAATACATAGAGCACAAGGGGTAGATGCTGACCAATAGGAGAGCAGGATCTTACGGGGTGACTAGCATCAGGAACCAATGGGAGAACGGGAGGATGGTGGCGAATTTACTCAGTTGGCGGCACGCGAGTTTTAAAATTGTTCTTGGTGGTCCGGGCAAATCTCAGGACTTTACAGCAATAACCTTTCGTAACTTGAACTATTTTCGTATGTAGAGCCAAAAAATCTATATTTGCTTTCGTATCTCGAGTTTTTCGTAAGTTGAGCCTTTCCTATGTCGAGGTACCACTGTACTCGTATAACATGTGACCCTGCATATCATGCGACCCCCAAATTTTCACCCCATAAAAATGACTTTATCACATATCTCATGTATCATGCGAGTTAAATTTATGAGACCAAATAACAATAGGCTAACCTCTTTTCCGCCTCTTTATCTATTCAATGTTTTAGTTAGCCGAACCCCTTTTCCTCCATCTCTTTATCTATCCCATCTTCTAGTTATAAGCTCTTTTCCTCCATCTCTTTATCTATCCCATCTTCTAGTTATAACCCCTTTCCTCCATCTCTTTATCTATCCCATCTTCTAGTTAAGTTTAAAAAGTAAAAGAGAATGCCAAAGTATCTTTAGTAATTATACACTTGTTTTGAAAATGCATACAGCCAGAAACAGCTGATTTGCTATGAACAACTGAGTAGGATAACAATAGCCTTTTTGCTTGCATTTCAACTATCGTATGATAGTAAAAAATTACCGTAGTTATGTTACAAATGATGTTAACCCTTAAACGCCGAAGCGGTAAAAAAAAAAAAATGTCTCCCGTGTGCCGGAGACGTTTCAGAGTGAGCGCGGGAGCGGAAAAAATATTTTTTTCAAAAAATCATAGCGCGCTTAGTTTTGAAGATTAAGAGTTCATTTTTGGCTCCTTTTTTTGTCATTGCCTGAAGTTTAGTATGCAACCATCAGAAATGAAAAAAATTATCATTATCATATATAAATAATGCAATATATGATAGCGCAAAAACGAAAGTTCATATATAATTGTATTCAAATCGCGCTGTGCGCAAAACGGTTGAAGGTAACAAGTTAATTTTTTTTTCGTTGTAATGTACACTAAATTGCAATCATTTTGGTATATAACAAATTGTAAAACGATAAAAGCAACACAGAGAAAATATTATCACAAAATAATGCATGAATTCGTAACACGCAGACGTATACACATATTTTTTTCAAAAATTCACCATAAATCTAAATATTGTCCTAGAGACTTCCAATTTCTTTCAAAATTAAGACAAATGATTGAATATTACTATACTGTAAGAATATTAGCTTACAAATGCAGTTTTCGACCATATCTGACGAGTTAAAGTTGACCGAATGTCGAATTTTTTTATATATATTTTTTATATGCAATTATTTCGGAAATAAGAAAAGCTACAACTTTCAAATATTTTTTGTTTTATTCTACATAAAATTGCGCACATTTTCATATATAAAACTCTATGAAATGCCTAATATGAAACGGAGCAAATATTCCGAGAATGGGACTTACGCATTTCGGAGATTTGTAGCGGAGAATCCGCGCGCGGAGGGAAGGAAAGTTTTTTTTTTAAATTCACCATAAATTTAAATATTGTGCTAGAGACTTCGAATTTGTTTCACGATGAAGATAAATGACTGAATATTACTAGACTGTAAGAGTTTTATCTTACAATTGCGTTTTTCGTCCATTTCGGTAGAGTCAAATTTGACCGAACATGGTTTTTTTTCTATTTATCGTGATTTATATGCAAATATTTAAAAAATGAGAAAAGCTACAACCTTCAACTATTTTTTGTTGTATTATACATGAAATTGCGCACATTTTCATATATAAAACGTTATGTAACGGCTAATTTAAAATGGTGCAAACATTACCACAATCGCACGTATGATTTTTTCGGAAGAGTTACCGCGCGGACGAAAAGAAAATGTTATTTTTTTCATAAATTCACCATAAATCGAAATATTGTGCTAGAGACTTCCAATTTGTTACAAAATGAAGGTAAATGCTTGAATATTACTAGAATATAAGCGTTTTAGCTTACAATTGCGTTTTTCGACCATTTCGGTAGAGTCAAAATTGACCGAAGGTTGAAAATTTGTCACTTATCATTTTTTATATGAAAATATTTCAAAATTGATAAAAGCTACAACCATGGGTTGTTTTTAGTTGTATTGTGCATGAAATTGCGCACATTTTCATATATAAAACTTTATGTAACGGCTAATTTAAAATGGTGCAAACATTACCACAATCGCATGTATGATTATTTTCGGAAGAGTTACCGCGCGGACGTAAGGAAAAAGTTTTTTCATAAATTCACCATAAATCGAAATATTGTGCTAGAGACTTCCAATTAGTTGCAAAATTAAGTTAAATGATTGAATATTACTAAAATATAAGCGTTTTAGCTTACAATTGCGTTTTTCGACCATTTCGGTAGAGTCAAAGTTGACCAAAGGTTGAAATTTTGGCACTTATCGTTATTTATATGGAAATATCTCAAAACTGATAAAAGCTACAATCATGAGTATTTTTTTGTTGTATTCTACATAAAAATGCGCACATTTTCATATATAATAGTCCATGTAACAGCTAATTTAAAATGGTAAAATAATTATGTCAAAGTGACAAAATAATTTCAGAGATGTGTCACAGATACTTTTTAGTGTGGCAAGAAAGAAATTCGCGCTTGCGCGCCTGCGTAACGATTGTAAACAAAACAACACCTTGATCCGTGAACTCCCAGCATCCCCCAAGGCGCGTGATTCAAGAGTTTTCGGCTGGTAGGCCTAAAAGTATTTTTCCGCGAATTTTAAAAAAAACTTTTGTATGTCGACGTAAAATACGTCCAGTCGGCACCTGAGACACAAAAAATGTCGACGTAAAATACGTCCAGTCGGCGTTTAAGGGTTAAGGAGAATAAGACAGATATATTTCTACATTAGTACTATATCCTTACATGCTATGTAGAAAAGATCAGCAGGGGCATATAGCGCTAAAGTGAATCTGTAAGTTTTAGCTGAAGTTGAGGAAAGAATGTTGAGCCGCTAACGACTATTATCGTGTATCAGCAATATGAATGAAACTCTCACATATTTTGGCATAGTTTCATCAAACTCGACCGTAAACAAAATTTGAGAGAAACTCATTTTAACCCTTAAACGCCGAAGCAGTATTTTAAAAATCGTCTCCCATATGCCGGCGGCATTCGCGAGTGAGCACCGAAGCGGAATTTTTTTTTTTTTTTTTCAAAAAAATCACAGCACACCTAGTTTTAAAGATTAAGAGTTCATTTTTTTGCTCCTTTTTTTGTCATTGCCTGAAGTTTAGTATGCAACCATCAGAAATGAAACAAAATATCATTATCATATATAAATATGTATTGGGATATATGACAGCGCAAAAAAATTTTTCATATATAATTGTATTCAAATCGTGCTGTGAGCAAAATGGTTAAAGCTAACAAGTTAATTTTTTTTGTTGTATTCTACACTAAATTGCAACCATTTTGGTATATAACACATTGTAAAATAATCAAGGCAACACAGAGAAAATATTGACACAAAATGATGCATGAATTCGTAACGTGCGGACGTAAAAAAAAGCAGTTTTCAAAAATTCACCATAAATCAAAATATTGTGCTAGAGACTTCCCATTTGTTACAAAATGAAGGTTATTGATTGAATATTACTAAACTGTAAGTATTGTAGCTTACAACTGCAGTTTTCGACCATTTCGGTCGAGTTAAAGTTGACCGAAGAATGAATTTTTTCTATTTATCGTTATTTATATGAAAATATTTCAAAACTGATAAAAGCTACAGCCATAAGTTGTTTATTGTTGTATTCTACATAAAATTGCGCACATTTTCATATATAAAACTTATGTAACGGCTAATTTAAAATGGTGCAAATATTACGACAATCGGACGAAAAAATTTGATTTTTTCGGAAGAGTTACCGCGCGGACATAAGGAAAAAGTTTATTTCATAAATTCACCATAAATCGAAATATTGTGCTAGAGACTTCCAATTTGTTGCAAAATAAAGGTAAATGATTGAATATTACTAGAATGTAATAGTTTTAGCTTACAATTGTGTTTTTCAGCCATTTCGGTCGAGTCAAAGTTGACCGAAGGTTGAAATTTTGGCACATCGTTATTTATATGAAAATATTTTAAAATTGATAAAAGCTACAACCATGGGTTGTTTTTAATTGTATTCTACATGAAATTGCAAACATTTTCATATATAAAAGTTTATGTAACGGCTAATTTAAAATGGAGCAAACATTACGACAATCGGACAAAAAAATTTCTGATTATTTTCGGAAGAGTTACCGCGCGGATGTAAGGAAATTTTTTTTTTTTTCATAAATTCACCATAAATCGAAATATTGTGCTAGAGACTTCTAATTTGTTGCAAAATAAAGGTAAATGATTGAATATTACTAGAATGTAAGAGTTTTAGCTTACAATTGCGTTTTTCGGCCATTTCGGTTGAGTCAAAGTTGACCGAAGGTTGATATTTTCGCACATTATTTATATGAAAATATTTCAAAACTGATCAAAGCTACAACCATGGGTTGTTTTTAGTTGTATTCTAAATGAAATTGCACACATTTACATATATAAAACTTTATGTAATGGCTAATTTAAAATGGTGCAAACATTACGACAATCGGACAAAAAAATTTCTGATTTTTTTGGAAGAGGTACCGCGAGGACGTAAGGAAAAAGTTTTTTTCATAAATTCACCATTAATCGAAACATTGTGCTAGAGACTTCCAATTTGTTGAAAAATGAAGGTAAATGATTGAATATTACTAGAATATAAGTTTCAGCTTACAATTGCATTTTTCGACCATTTCCGTAGAGTCAAAGTTGACTGAAGGTTGAAATTTTGGCACTTAGTTATTTATATGAAAATATTTCAAAATTGATAAAAGCTACAACCATGAGTTGTTTTTCGTTGTATTCTACATGAAATTGCGCACATTTTCATATATAATACTCCATGTAACGGCTAATATAAAAGCGGTAAGCAGCGGGCGCCGAGCGGGAAGCAGCGAGCGCCAAACTGCCTGAAAGGGGAGTTCAATACCAACCTCCTGTACCTCTTAACAGGAGGCGGAGAGCCGTCAGAGAGCAATGAATGTCTCTTCAGCAGTCTAGAAGACGACTAAGTCTCTTTTCTGGCGACGACACTGAAGATTCCGATAACAGATGAGTAGTGCTGAATGAGACATCTTTCCAATGGCACTCTACTGCTCCCTGTGAACTGACAACAGGTGCGACGGAGGGGGCAACTGTCTGGGGCCAAACCCCTCCGGCCTCCTTTGGACTTCCAATGTCTTCTCCCTAGTGCAAGGGAGCAGGACAGTGACCTTTGTCTAGGAGAACTGGTTGGGTAAACAGCCACCTCCTCAGATAGCACAACATTATAACTTATCACTGCACTTCTGTGAGGTGCGCTCTAAACATACAACCTGAAAGAAGCGCCAAGATCTACAATCGCCTTAGCGAAAAAATCAAATTTTTTTTATCAAACTTAATATCGAGGCTGGCAATGGTATCGGGTTTGGAATCACAGGAGCCTGAAACAGGAGTCACTGGTAAAGAAGTATGAGGGTTAATGATCTGGGAAGAGATAGGAGGTTGAGCAGTAGGAAAATCCTCAACTACTGAAGAAAAACTCTCTACAGAAGCCTTATTTTCGGCTCTAAGAGCCGCCTTCCTCTTCCTATCCCTGGCTAACTTACCTAAATGAGATTTCAAGGTTTTTCCATTTAGACTCATCCCAATCTACACACACTGGACACAATAGATCCTTAGAACAAGTCTGCCTTCTACAATTGATACATTTAGAATGTGAATCGTAAAAAAATGTAGTTAACCTGGTTCTACATCCTTCCGAGCAATGCCTAATGCTCGAGGCACTAGAATCTGACATAATTGAGTGATAACTAAGTAAACAAACCACAAAATATGCAAGTACGTCACCAAGGAATACTGCAATTAACCCCAACAATGACACAAAAAATTGACCACCAGAACCACCAACGTTAGTCGGAAACCGGCAGCAAACAAATTGGTTCTTTCTGCAGTTTTGTATCTATCAGTCCCAAAAGTGTGAGCGTCCTATACACCTACACTAGCGAAGGTGGCGCCACCACAAAATTTGGTTAAGTTTCATGTGTAAAACAGGTTTGTATGAATGTTGCAAAAATATCAAAATAAATTCTTATAAAGTTCTCACTAAGCATTTTACAATATTCTAAAGAGGATGGACATTTTCACCAGTATTTAAACCACTAAAACATTAATTCAATTAACTAATTCAATTAATGGGAAAACTTGATTTACTTTTCTACATTTACATAGGACTCATTTGCAGGGTATTGCAAAATGGAATGCAGCTAAGTCTGAAGGGATGATACAGAGTAACTTTACTCCCATATACACTTTGACAAGCAAGGAACAAAGTGGTGGCCTAGGAACCCCTTACAAGAATGCAACAAATAACAAAAATGTAAAATCCAAGTACTATGTTCAACCAAAAATATTCTATACCTATTTGATGTTGGGGCCACTGAGGCAGCTGCTGCACCAACATTTCTTGATGGTTCTTGTGTTGATGCTGATGACGGTTCTTCTTTAAATAATGCTGCCCTTGCCTGAGCCTCAAGCCTGTCAGCAGCTATCTGAGCTCTAAGGAAGAAAAAAAAAGTCATGCTACATCCATAAATAAGATTTTATATAATTAAATATGAAACACATTTCATCAGCTGCTGTTTTTGTTGTCAAGCTCTGGAACTCTTCTTGCATCCATTTCTGTTGGCATATATTGTTCACCTGTTAAAAGCCAAGTCTATTTTATTCAGGATTAAGCACCACTCTTCATTACCTTTTTTTGTTCAAGTTTTCTTTGGACCTGGATTTTTACTATTCATTTTATACACTGCAGCTGGCAAAAGGAACTGTTTCACAAGAGAAATGACTGCCATCTTTAGAATTCTTAAAAATTTCTTTCATCATATTAGCCATTTCTGAAACCACTCAGCACGCTCCCAGCACCAATGCAGAACTATAAACTGCTACACTACCCCCATCGACATACAACAGCCAAACATCAGCTTACGTACTTTATAGTATCTTTTGACGTTCACTTTCTTGTTCAAATCCAAGTTGAACAAAAAACACAAACACAATAAAGCGTCCAGGCTCACCCAGTTATAAAAGAAACCGATATTTTGTTGTATATATCCGTGAATGCCTGTTTTTGCTGTGAAGTCCAGGCACATTTATACCTGTGCCCCTTAAATGGTTATAACTGCCTATTTTAACAGTTCACTGCCTAATTTGATAGTTCTAAAAATATATATGATGAATTATCATGGTAAAACAATTAAAGATCGTTTAAAACAGAAATACAACACAAACCGTCCCAAAACCCCAAGAGTGATCTTTTTGCAACTTGCAATAAAGCTTATATATGTACTATGTATCTTTATATAAACAAAAAGTACCTACCCATAAAGTAAGATGTAGCTTTATTGTTAAATTATAAACTGCAGGACAATAAAAGCTTTAGCATAATTATTAGAGTTGAAAGCAATTCAAATTATTAAAGAAAGAGTAACAATAAAGTTTACCTATCTGTACAATAAACATGGAAAATATAAAAAATTACTGTGTATACTTGTGATTTTATCATGTTTCTCGTGTACTAACCTCTTTTCCTCCTTCTCTTTATCCCATCTTCTAGTTAAATACTTTAAAAATGTAAATAAGAATGATAAATGTACTATGAGAAACAACTGTTTTGCTATAAACAGGCAAACAGCATTTCAATCATCGTACGATAGTAAACAATTACTGTAGTTATGTTACAAATGACAAACAGAATAGGACTAATATATTTTTACACTGTACCCTAATCGCTATAGAGAAAGGATCGGCAAGGAAATACACTATGCTATACTACTTAAATTTAAGCTGCAAGTTATAGCTGAAGCTGAGAAAACAATGCATAACAACTACAGTGATACCTCGAGATACGAAATTAATCCGTTCCAAGGCAGCCTTCGTATCATGAGTTTTTCGTATCTTGAACCGCATTTTACATGTAAAATGCCTAATCCGTTCCAAGCCCTACAAAAACACCCCAGTAAATTATATTTCCAGGCCTAAAACACATGTTCTAGGGTTACGACGCCGATCCAACGGAAGAAATATGACTCCTAAAAACAAAATACTGTAGATACTTGAGTAATATTCAACTGCATGTAATGTTCAACCCCATTTTTACTGCATATATTAGGACTTTAGCATATGTCCCTTAGCAATAAGCCTAGCCTATGTTAGTGGTTGCTACTGTAGCCTAGTCTATGATTCTGACATCTAAACCCAAGAAGCTAAAAGCTTAGAATATGCCAATAAAATGTATAAATAATCAGTATGTACTCATTTCAAATATAATTATTAATTAATCACTAACTATAATACACAAACAAAAAAAACAAAAAAACCCTTCCAATCGTTTGTTTACATTCAGCTCTTACGAGTACCGAACGAACGCCAAGCAATCACTTTTCCTAGGACACAGTAAGCCATAAATTTTCATTAGTATCTCTCTTCAACTAATGAAACTACCAAACAGTATAATAACCATTCATTTCTATTCTTTATTCTATCTTTACCTAATGGAAATCCCGACTTACTGACAGCTATAATGAAACACATACCTAACGTAATATTAAAACAGAAGAATAATTCTAAAAAATATGTATTTGTTGGCTTTGATGATAGCAGTCTGATTTATTTTATATTTTATGATATCTAATTCACAATTTTTGTTATTAAATGTATTGCATGTACTCATTTCAAATAATTATTAAGTAACCATTAACTATAATAAACAAACAAACAAAAAAAGCTTCCAAACTTCTGTTTACATCCAGCATTTACGAGTATCGAACGATCGCCAAGCAATCACTTTTCCTAGTACAGAAGAGACCCGGTTCACGACCGTATTAGTACTCGACATAATCGGATTTTGCCACTAAATTTCCAATAAACTTTGTATCTGTTTTCAACCAAAAAACCAGTTTCCGACCCCCGACCATATGATGTTTGTAAACAAAACTGTTTCCGCCAGCCGCCGCTAGTTGGCGTCATCCAGTGCTACCAAATGTAGCATAATTTCATGTTTTTTAGCACAATTTGACCCAAGAATTGGAGCTTAGCATAATTTCTTTCACACTTAGGGTTCTAGTACAATTTTAGAATGTATTTTCACTAAAATTTTAAATAAAATGCAGAAAATTCCTCAATTTCATACACAGCTATAGTGAATGTATCTACAAGTGAAATTGCCTCAAAAGCAGCACTAACAAATGAGTTAATTGCTAAGTTTGAACCCAACTAAGGAATGTTAAATTTTGTGAATATAAATAAATACCCACAGTGGCATGACAAACGATCAGTAAAGTGTTAATAATGTTTTTTCTTCATGAGTAAAGAATTACTTTTTTTAAGTTTTATTTTTTTCAGTAATCAAAATTTTAATTATGTCTGAAGTGATTTTCACACAATTTTCAAGTATTTATTCATTATGTATGTGATCTGTTAAAGAAAAATAGTGTTTCAGTGGCATGATAATGATCAAGTAATAAGTACGTATGTTTTTCTTCTTGAGTAGAGACTGGCTTGTTTGTTTACCATTTTTTTAGTTTTAATTTTTCAGTAAATATCAGTAAATAACAAAATGTTATATTTGAAGTAATTTTCACACATTTTCAAGTATTTATTAATTGTTTATGTGACCTGTTAAAGAAAAATGGTTCTGAGTGGCATGATAATGATGCAGTAATAAGTAAAATTTGTTGTTTTTCTTCACATTTGTATGTGTGATCTTCACACATTTGTCAAATAGTATAATAGTGATTGCATATCAAATAGTGTACTAGTGATTGCGTATGTGATCTATTAAAGAAAAATTGTTTTATTACGAGTTTCCTAACATGTAAAGATCATCAAATTATTAGTTATAATATTGTCTGTTCGTCACTTTTTATCATTTCACCTAATATATAAATGTTTTAAATTTCCATTACATCGTTGTTTTAGCTTGAATGTATTAGAAAAATGAGATAATGATAGATTAATAGCATAATTCTGGCACAAAATTGCACCATATTTGGCATAAATTCTTGCTTAGACCGACTAGCATAATTTAGCAAAACGGTTGGTAACACTGGTGACGCCACTCAGCATTGTTTAAAGTCCGCAACTAATGTTTACAAACATTCAAACATGTGTCGTGTCTTGTACACCTTGCGCGCATTTCGTTTGCTTTTTCGGTGGTATCAACTCTATACGCAATTACCTTTTGATTCATCATGGGTCCCAACATTACTACTGGCTATCTATTAAAACCTTTTGCTATTGTTAATCTCTGAAATAATGGAAAAGCGTTTTCCTTCTTCAAAATGTTTCCATCGTTTCCAACTCCAAAATAAACCTTAAGTTTCGTCTATCCTCTCCTCTGCATGAAAGTGATGAGCGAAAAAAAGATTTAATCAAGCACCCTTGCTTGATTTTTTTCAAGCGTAGACATATTCTAAAACCAAGCTCACACTTGAGGCGCGAGTTTCAGTAGCAAATGCAATACGTATTTAAGTGTTAGGTTTGGAGTGAAGGCAATGTTACGTACGTAGGTTACATGTGCGGTTCGGTAGCGAATGCAATCTTTAAGCTTTGTTAAGCTTTCCGGTAAAGAAGAAGTTAGTCATAGTTTATATCAGAGAAGCCACTATGCCATATTAAGTGCGTAGTAATTAAGAAATTAAGAAGAATCTTTTATGTCGTACTGTAATACGTTAATGTTTACGTGTAAGATTTGGTAGCGAACCAGTTACATACGTAACATGTTCGGTTCGGTAGCAACGCAATCTAAGCTTTTTAAGCGTGCCGGTAAAGAAGAGGTTAGCCTTAGGTTAACTCAGAATCCGCTACGGTATACATTAATTATAGAAATTAAGTAGATTCTTTTATGTCTACTGTAAAAATACGTCATTGTTTACGTGTGAGATTTGGTAGTGAAACCACTGTCACATACGTAACGTGTGCCGTTCGGTAGCGAACGCAATCTTAATCTTTGTTAAGCTTGCTGGTAAAGAGGAAGTTAGCCTTAGCTTAATCAGAGAAGCCGCTATGGTATAGAATAATTATAGAAATTAAGACGATTCTTTTATGTCTACTGTAAAAAGATGTCAATGTTTACGTATGAGGTCTGGTAGTGACACAGTTTACATATGCAACGCATGCTCGGTAACGAACGCAATCTGTATGCTTCGTTTATAAGCGTCGTCGTAAAAAGAAAAAAAAAAAAAAAGGTTAGCTTGATATTAAACTCAAGAGATGCTGGTACGTAATGGTATAGTAATTCAAGACATTAAGAAGATTCTTTTACTTATGCGTACGTATATATGTACCATGCAGTACCATAATAATTGTCAAAGTCCAATAAGCTTGAAACCAGCCCAGATATTGGACAATTTGCCGTAAAAGACGCACCTTTTTTATAAGGACATTTATGAAACAAAATCGTTAGTATCATAACATTACATTTACTGAAAGATTTTGTATACAGTATTGCAGTCGACTCTGTAAAAGATTTACAATAAATTAATATCGAATGTAAATGTTTTTAGGCTTATAGCGAGATATGGTTTCTTTACTACTATAGTCCCGATATAAACCACTAGGGCTGCGCTATGGTTTGTTTACATCCTTAAATGCCGACTTACTGTAGGTAAATTTTTGCAAGTTTTTGATAAATATAAATTGGGTTTAATTTTAATAGTTTATTAATTTACTGTAATAATTAGACTTGCTTTTCAATGTTTTTATTATGTTAGCAACACGTTTTATGCCTACCCACTACACTACGTTCTACTTACTATTTACCTAGGTAGCCTATGGATCTTGGTCAACAATCAGTTGGACACAGGCTAGTTTTCTTTTATACTGTATATTATACATTTAAAATTATAAATATACGTTTAACATGATATTTATTTAACTTTTAACTTATTTAGTTGTAATTTACATGTAATGTACTGTATAAAAAGGCAAGGTTAGGTAATAACTGATGGTCAAGAACGGATTAATCCATTTTCAGTTATTTCTTATGGGAAAACTTGATTCATTTCTCGAAATAATCGAATTTCGACGCTCCTTCTGGAACGAATTATCGTCGAGAACCGAGGCTCTACTGTACACAGTAAGCCATAAATTTTCATTATCTCTCTTCAACTACTGAAACTACCAAACCATATAATAACCATTCATTTCTATTCTTTATTCTATCTTTACCTCATGTTTTTTTTATTAAATGTATTGCATGAATAAGTTTTTCAATTTACAGCATCCTTTTACCAATAGAATACATAAAGCACAAGGGGTAGATGCTGACCAATAGGAGAGCAGGATCTTATGGGGTGACTAGCATCAGGAACCAATGGGAGAGCGGGAGGATGGTGGCGAGTTTACTCAGTTGGCGGCGAGCGAGTTTTAAAATTGTTCTCGGTGGGCCGGGCGAATCTCGGGACTTTACAGCAACAACCTTTCGTAACTTGAGCAATTTTCGTATGTAGAGACATTAAATTTTTTGTATTTGCTTTCGTATCTAGAGTTTTTCATAAGTTGAGCCTTTCGTATGTCGAGGTACCACTGTATAGTTAATCATGCATCGGCAACAGGGATTAAACTCCAGCAAACTTCCATTAAACTCGCCCATAAATAAAATCGGAGAGAAAAATATTTTAAACTAGTGTTTTCACGCAGATAAAAGATAGATATGTAAATCTCATGTGATGAAAATAAGAGAAAAACAAAACCTACTATTCAAGTCATATTTTGGCTTAAAAACACTTTGCATAACAAAATATAACCTTACCTTACATAAATATAGTATCTGGAGATTCATTTACACTAAATAGAAGGAAGAAAATTGCTCTGAATTGTCTTAAATACAGTGAAATAAACTTACCTCATAATTGGCCTCAGCTGGTTTCTAAACCAAAACTTAGATCACTATCTCTGAATTTTATAACACAATACTATAATGATATGAGAACACATACAATATTGGATACACTGAAGTAAAGCATAACTTTTTAAAAGAGCCATGGAAAAGATATTTGTTATGTTTTGAATATTATATATTTGGCACTAAATCCGGAGGCAAAAACCCTCAAATTGATATTAGCATTTTGCACCAATATATCCAGAAGTACGATGTACCACAGTCCGTTATCTCAGTGCACTATGTAGTACATACAAAAAAAAATGAAAAAGAAGTATCAACTTGAAGATCAGTCAAGAGTGCAGCAAGATGTCTTAACTAGACTGAGCCATAGAAAGTGCATAGACAGGTGGTGAGTGGGCTCCCTTCACTCAACCATCTACCACCTGTTGACTACCTTGTTACCAAGTGTCGTCAACCAATTCCAGCTTGCAATGAGGAATACCTCCTACATAAAAGGCAATATTTTTATCATATAGAAATAAGTCAAATTCCCTCCAAGAACAAAATTATGACTAAATATACAAAACACATATGAAGAGTTTAACTTACCTAATTCTTTCCCGAGCTGCTCGATCGTCATCTTTCTCTTTTTTCCTTTCTCGCACTAAGCTCTGAATCTCCTCTTCTTGCATCTGTCTCTTTCTCTTGGCAATTTCTAGACCCATTTTTCGTCTGTCTATTTCTTTTTTCTTATCATCCTAAAAACAAATGTGTAAACATATGAATCTAAAAAGTACAGAAAATCAAATGTCATGTATTATGATAACTCACATCAGTCAGGAGTATCCCCCCCTTTTTAGTATCATGCATAACTGACATTTTATTTCTTCTGCTTCCTTGACAATTATTTAAGGATATAAGCCATTTACCATTGATAATATGTATCTAGAAATAAATTCAAGTATATGCTAAAAAGTAAGTGGTATAGTTAGGTATAGTTAGGTGTACTACTTATTTTTAATTTTATTTTTGATAGCACAGTCATTGTCTCATCCTCAAGAAGTTACCCTTCCATGGTCTATCAAGAGCTCCATGGTGACCTGTCTGATATCAGAGAATTCTCTTTTAGCTGGTCTTATGCCCAGGTATTGTGTCGTAATGATAAAAATTATTACACTGATAGAGAATAAATCAACTCAGGATTAGAGAGCACTTTTTCTTATCCTAACAGAATGCCAAAACCCAGTTTATCTATGTCAAAACCCACAAGAAGTGGCTATGCGCCATCATGTGTTTACATACGACCGAACATGGACAATAAAATCATTCCTTTTCTGGTCAGTAAACAAATCAAAGCTCATCAAGTTTGTTCTTTGCTTATAAGTTTGCTAAGTGCATATTTTCAAGTTCCAGTTAAAATTTTTTTGCTTAGATTGTAGAACAATGATTTTATCTTGCGTGAAACGCTGCAAATTGGCTTTTTTCATTTAAGATTTATGATCGTTGGGCTAGCTCTAAGATTTTCATTCTTATTAATTTCATTACCGAGGTTCATGGCAATGTAAGTTGAAAACTAAGTGCATCATTTTGAGTTCCAGTTAAACATTTTTCAATTTAAACTGTGGAACATTGATTTTATTGTGCGTGAAAAGCCCTAAACCGGAATTTTGTAGCCAGCACATGTTGGTGCTTATGGGTTAGGATTGTTAGCTCTGAAAATGTCATTCTTTGTTCATTGATTTCATTACATACCGAAGTTCATGGAAACATCTAAGTTGATAACTATGCGCATAATGTTAAGTTCCAGTTAAAATTTTGTTAGTTTAAACCGTAAAACAATGATTCTATCATGCATGAAAAGCCGTAAAGCAGCTTTTTTGCCAGCACACATTAGCGCTTCTTATATTTTACGATCGTTAAGCTATTTGTAGAAGCAAAAATGTTATGAAGAATTCCTCACTATTTGGAAGTTTTATCTCATGAAACATTCTACAATTATTATTATTATTGTTATTAATATATGATAATCCTTTCAGATAACGATGTTGACAATAGCCTAGTAGGCTACAATATGCATCGATTCAGTGAGAATATGTTAGATAAACTGTAGTTGAAATTGTCTGTAGCCTATAACCTAGGACTGTTTATCCTTAAGGGTGAACAAAAATAACCTGGACTAGGTAGTAACCAGACTTAAGGTGAGATTTAAAGACATCCAGTTAGGCTTCGGGCCTAGGCAGTAACCTAATTTTACATCAAAGACCTTAGGATTAGGTATAAGTCTACAGACAATTTTCCTTTTATATTAGGGTGGTCATTTCTAAGTTTCCAAAGAGTATGTATGTATGTGTGTGTGTGTGTGTGTGTGTGTGTGTGTGTGTGTGTGTGTATATATATATATAGATATATATATATATATATATATATATATATATATATATATATATATATATATATATATATATATATATATATATATATATATATATATATATATATGTATGTGTATATATATATATATATATATATATATATATATAGGTAGTGTTCGAGTTACGATAATCCGTTTTATGATAATACGATGTTACGATGGGGTTAGCGATTAATACTGGAAAAAAAAAAATTGAAAATACGTATTTTTAAATTTCGCGCACAGCGAGTGCTGGCAGCAGCATACTACGCTGTACAATATGTTGGCCCGAGAGCGAGAGGCTGGTGTAGGTACAGCGGCATCCAACGAGTTCGACCTCACTTGCTCTCGCTCTGAACCAAGTAAGACTGGGTCAGTGTTTGTTTGTGTTTTTTTGTGAGTTTTTCAAGTACCGTAAAAGGGATTTTGACGTAAGGAAAAATCTATTTCTGGGCGATTGGCTCGTGTCGCCAGCGAAATATCCTTTAATCTATTATTTCTAGGGTAAATGTACTAACACATACCAGAGAATAAATAAAATAAAGAAAAAGGTCAGTATAACTGACTCGCTCACCCTCCAGGAGGGTGTCAGTATGAACACTAGGCGAGTGAGACCACTACCACGAGCCAAATGCCAATAGAAATCTCCCACTACAAAATCCCTCCAAGAGGGGAGCCGACCCACAGAGTGAGCAGCTCGTACTACTACTACTCCATCCCATGCTGCCGACTGCTGCGCCTCTGGTGGCCATCCTGAAGTTAGCAGACAATCTTGGGCGAAGGGATGGGTAGGGTGGGATTTCGCTGGCGACACGAGCCAATCGCCCAGAAATAGATTTTTCCTTACGTCAAAATCCCTTTTCTGGGCTCAGCTCGTGTCGCTGCGCGAAATCGTACCAGAGAAATAGCACAAGATTGTAAACAAAAGTAATAAAATGAGAATAAAAATAAAATAAATCAGAATAGGTCTCAAATAAAAGATAAAATATATATGAGTAGACTATAATTGCTAAAAGATACATATACACAGGGGTATAAAAATAGAAATATGCTTAAATTACCCTTAAATCTAATCATGTTTGCTAACATAAGGTAATTACATATGTACAGGTAAAATTATTTACATGTATCAATGTTATCTGTGTAACAGCATGTATCAAAAGTATAATAGCAATTAATAAAAACAATCAACAATAATAATATATAAAGGAATGTATATGACTTAATATACAAAACCCGTAATCATTATAATATGATGTATCCCCTAGCATAAAAATAAGGGGAAAACATCCATGAGATGAATGTTTATAATCATTTGTGAGTGTCCCCTAACCAGACAATAAGGGGCACCCACTACACTATCACAAAAGCAGCTAAGACACAAGGTGAATGCAAATGAACCAGGTAGGAATAGACGAACTTTTGGGTGAGGCAGGTAGAAAGGAGGACTGAATCTTCTACTACAAACTAGCTAGAGTCAGGGGAAACTATGTTACCCGCTGCTACTGCTGGGAATTTCAGAGCTTCCAAGGACTTAAGGTAGTGACGTTTGAACACTGTCGGCGATTTCCATCCAGTATACTTTTTCAACTCATCGAAGTTCATATGTTGGAAATAATTAATTGAGGTGGCTACTGCCCTGACATCATGTGCTTTCGGGAAAGAGTCAGGATTGGCTTGCTTAATAAAGTACAGGATTTGTTGCCTGATGCCTTTAATGGATAAAGTTCCACCTTTTTCCCTCCTAAAGAGGGGACCCGACGAAGATGAGGAGGTCCTAGACAGAAAGGCTCGTAAGGTTGTAACTGGGCAAAGAGATACATCTTGTGGAAGGGGTAGTACCTTCCAAGGTTCCCACCTCATCAAAGGATCTTCATTCTTTGCTAAAAAGCTACGTTCCGGAGAAAGTAGGACTTCTCCTGTGGGAAGGAACTGAATATGATCCGGGTCTCTGGATAGAGCCGACAGTTCTGAAATTCTTGCTCCTGAAGCTAAGCTTAATAAGAATAGGGTTTTTCTTAAGAGCATTATAAACGAGCATGTGTCATTATCGGTTTCGGAAGCCAGTTTTTAGGACATCGTTTAAGAACCATGAAACTGACGTAGGCCTTACAGAAGGCCTAAGCCTAGCACATGCCTTAGGAATAGACGAGAAGTAGGAATCCGTCAAGTCTATGTTAAATCCAAATTGAAATATCTTTTTCAAAGCTGACTTGTTTGTCGTAATCGTGCTAGCTGCTAAACCTTTTTCAAATAAGGATCTGAAAAAGGATATAGCTGAATTAACTGTCATGATTCTAATATCCGAATCTCTCAGGAAGGTTGCTAACTTTTTGACAGCAGCATCATACTGCCTCAAAGTCGAATCCCTTTTATCGGATTCCAAGAATAGAATATTCTGAGGGTCAATATTCGCATCTCTTTTTGCCGCAAACTTCATGAAATCCATAAAGTTAGGGTTTTGAGAATCCCTGAGGAAGCGAACACAGTCTTCATTTGCACTGACTGGGAGAGCTTGGGACTGGGATCTGAAGAGGACGAAGGCCCAGCTCCAAAATTAGAGGATACCAGTTGCTCTTCGGCCAGTCTGGGGCTACTAGAGCCACTTGAACCCTTGAATGTCCTGAGTTTGTTCAATACTTTCATGAGGAGATTCACTGGAGGGAAGACGTAAATCTTCTCCCAGTTGTTCCAGTCTAGAGCCAGGGCGTCCGTGGCATAGGCCAGAGGGTCCAGGTTGGGGGCTACATAACACGGTAGTTTGTGGTTCGCTTGTGATGCGAAGAGGTCCACCTGTAGCCCTGGGACTCTTTGAAGGATCCATTGGAACGAACTGTTGTCCAGTGACCATTCCGACTCTAGGGGTACTGATCGGGATAGGGCGTCTGCTATGACGTTTCTTACTCCAGCTATGTGAGTGGAGGAAAGATGCCAACTGAACTTGTCTGCCAGGGAGAAGATGGCTATCATGACGTGATTTAGATGACGTGACTTGGAGCCTCCTCTGTTTATACAATGTACTACCACTGCGCTGTCCAGGACTAGCTTTATGTGGAGTACTTGGGTGGGCGTAACCTTTTTAGAGTCAAGAACACTGCCATTGCCTCCAGTACGTTTATATGGAACTGACGGAACTGAGGTGACCAAGTCCCTTGAACCTTTTTGACCTGGGAATACCCTCCCCAGCCGCTTAAGGACGCGTCTGTGTGGATGGTGACCCCTGGTGGAGGGAACTGAAGGGGTACTGACATTGATAAATTCTTGACTCTCGCCCATGGCCGAAGTCGATTCTTTAGAATCAGAGGCACTGAGGATAGTTTGTCCCTGGACCTGACGGTTGCTCGCGAGCGCCAGATTCTGGTTAGGTCTTTCAGTTTGGCTTTCATTAAGACGTTTGTCACTGATGCAAACTGGAGAGAACCCAGGATCCTTTCCTGGGCTCTCCTTGACGCTAGTTTGTGACTTAGAAATTGCTTGACTGACTTTGCTATTTCTTTCCTTTTGGTTGATGGAATCGACAGAGTGTGGGATGCTAGATTCCATTGAATGCCCAGCCACTGAAAGTTTGACTCTGGAGTGAGTCTTGATTTGGTCCTGTTTATTTTGAAGCCTAGATATTCCAGGAACTGAATCACTTTCAGAGTAGCTCTGTTGCATTCCTCGACTGTTGGGGCCCAGATCAACCAATCGTCGAGATACGCTACTACCATGATCCCTTGCGATCTGAGTTGTTGCACTACCACTTCCGCTAGCTTCGTGAACACTCTGGGTGGCCACGTTGAGTCCGAATGGAACTACCTTGAAGGAGAATGTCTGGTCTCCTATCTTGAAACCCGAACGGACGGAAAGTGTCTTGCAATAGGGATATGATAGTAAGCGTCTGTAAGATCGATAGAGGTGGTGACGGCCCCACGGGGAAGTAGGGTCCGCACCTGTGAGATCGTGAGCATCTTGAACTTGTCGCAGCGGATGGCTAAGTTTAAGCGGGACAAGTCTAAGATTACCCTTCTTTTTTGTGAGCCTTTCTTTGGCACGCTGAACAAGCGACCTTGAAATTTTAATCTCTTGACTCTCGCTATAGCTCCTTTTTGAAGGAGATCGTCTGCGTACTCTGTCAATTCCTTGGAAGGAAGTTGACGGAAAGGTCTGGATGGAGGTGGGTTCGTCAACCAGCTCCAACCCAGACCTTTTGACACTATGCTCTGAGCCCATTGGCTGAAGTTCCACCGGTGGCGAAAGTGAAACAGCCTCCCTCCTACCTGAAGTTCTTCATTGGTTCTGGTAACCGCCTCGGCCTCCTCTGAAGTGCTTTCCCCTGTTAAAGGGGCCTCCCGATCCTCTCCCACGAAAGGAACGCTTACCTCTACCTCCCTTACCCGAGCGGTCATACTTCTGAGAAGCTTGACTCTCGAAGGCTTGATTGTAAGCTGGAGAGATGGCGTAAGAGGTGGAGGGCTGAGGCTGAGGGGATATCACATAAATTGGCTGTGATTGACCTTTAGAAGTGGAGGGTTGGGCTGTCTGCACTAACGGTACTGTTGGAACTTGTTGAGGAAAGCGTAGTTGCTTCTTCTGGTAAGGTGGAAACGCCTGGGTTTCTTTTGTCCCTTACCTTTAGGAGTCAGGTCTTGCCTCCTCTTAGCCGAAAGGCCCCAACGATCCTTAAGGCTCTGGTTTAACCTGGTAGCCTCTGACTGGACCTCCTTAACCATAGCTTCTGGGAAGAGATCTGCTCCCCAGATGCTAGACGAGAGTAACCTATTCGGTTCATGCCGAATGGTTGCCTCTTGTAGGACATGCTTCCTACAATTCGTCCGAGCAGTGGCAAACTCAAACATATCTGACTGTACCGTTTGAGTCAGGGCTTTGGTCATGAGCTTAAAAATCGGTTCTGATCCATAAGCCATGGTAGCTACCTCAGACATAGCCATAGAATTGATGGATCTGGCTAGACGCGATTTTGCATCAAACTCAGCCTGAATAAGGCTATCTGGGAGCCTGGTAGCTTTTCACCAAACTGCTCCATAGCACAGTCCGGTTTGAGTTTGCCAGCTGAGAATGTATTCGGCAAGTCTTCCCACAATTCTCCAACTGAGGGGAGCAACGGAGAAGTGGGGTCCGCTTCCTTCAACTGCGGTATAGGTTCCCCCTTCTGGGCCGCTGGGATGGTCGACCTCGCGATCTTGGTTAGGAACGGGAGCGGGGTACTCTCATCCATTGTAAAAATGGTAAAGGGACTCTTAAATGGTTGTATCTTGGTGTTAGAACAATCCATGTCCTCTAAACACCTGAGCCATTCTCTCTGAGCCTGGGGTCTCGTGAGTAGAGGACTGTCTCCTTAGGTACCTTATCGTCCCGCACCATAGCCGACGGCGTAAGCCTTGCGTAGCCTATGAACGGAGGCTGGAGGTCTTCCGGGAAGAACTCGAAGTCCTCTATTCTTCGAGTCCCAAATTCCGGTATAGAGATGAGACCGTCCTGGAAGGGGGCGTATGACGCTACTCTCCACGGATTGTTCATAGAGAACTGAGGTAGTGAGTCATACGGAGGAAGTTGGGATCCACTCGTGTTGGACAGTGGAGGAGAGGCTAGAGGAGCTTCTCTCAGCCCGGCTATAATGGAGTCCTGGGAAGTAATCCTGTCCGACAGACGAGAGATCATTTGCTCCATGCTACTCTTTAAGGACCCAACCAGGTCACCCACCTGTTGCAACAGGCCAGCATTGGAGTCCAAAGCCGGAGCTGCTGCGGAGGTGGAGGGGAGGCTCTGAATCGGAACCAAAGGTAGCGGAACTGGTGATTCTGCCGGAGTGCGAGATCTCTCTCTGGAGGATTTACTCCTCGAGGACTTAGAGCCGGAGCTAGAAGCTTTAGACCTGGATGCTCCGGGATTCCCAGCCGGAGACTTACGGGAGGAGGATGAAGCCGAAGTCGTCTTCTTAGACGACGACAACGTCTTAGTCAAAGTCATCACCTTAGACTTGACCTTAGGTCTAACCGAAGCACCAGGAGGAGAATATATTTCGTCACCGTAAAGCCTTGGAAGGATGGAGAGGTTGCAGGAGTAGAAGAAACAGTTGTTACGCCCAAGGGTGACCCTTGGGTGTCCACCGTACCTACCTCGACCAACAGGTCGTCTATACCTACCATAGGTTCAACATTAATATCTAGGGTCGCGACATCCGTAGAGATATCCTGGTCTGATCAGTTAATGAGGTGGCCAGCTGTTGTTGGATGAAGGCGATAGTCGGATCCGCTTCTACGGGGTCGACGTATCCTGTCGCCTTGCCTCCGGGGAAGATTAGTAATGCCAACCGCTTCTCTAGGATGTAGGGCTGTCCCTTGGCGGCGTTTTTCCCAAAACCGCCGACCCAGGCCCGTAGGGTAGCCAGTGCGGTATCTCTTACCGCCGGAGCCTGGAAGAGAGGGCGTAGTTTAGATTTAAGAATCACTTAAAACTAAAACTTAAAGTATAACTTAAATTAATTGCCTTAAGTTAATATGATGAAAACTTAAGCGCTAAAAAAGAAGCGGAGCAGCTACTGGAGATGTAAAACTTACCCTTCCAAAAGCTGGCTCACCAGATCGTAACATATGGTACACGTCTCATGGTACCAGACCTGGATGTCCCCGAGCGGAGTCGCGCATGGAGCATGGGGACCGGCAAACTTCGTGTCCACAAGGGTCCTGAAGTGTGGCGGAACATCCCGGATGCTCACAGTTGGTGGCCTGTAAGTGGGGAGACACATGAGTATCTTAAAAAACATCACTTACAGTCTAAAGGACAGAAGAGCTCCGATGCATGCCGGAGCTCGGAAAAAATTTGGGCATAACCCCTCCCTGCATCGCCTGAATAGGCTATAATCCCGGAGAGATCCGGTAAGATATGTAAGGGAGGGGGATGGTTAATGGTTCTTAAGCAAGATAAACTTAAAAGATAACTTAAACCTAACACACAAGCAAACCGGACTAAGTCCAGTGCGTAGCGGAGTGTGTAGTAACTCAGCAAAACGGTAAGGTTAGTAGAGACCCCACTGTATGCTCCGGTCCACCCTACTGGGTGGACTAACAACTTTCCGCTGGATACCAGGACTCCGATCAGGAAGGAGTCCTAGTAAGATGGGAAAGAGCGAGAAGACATACAGGCTCAAGCTAGCCCGGAGCGACAAGGTAGCGCGGAGGGTGGGCAAGGCCAGTACCCCCCACTCCGTACCAACCGGCCGGACCGAGAAGCCGGAGAGGTCGAGACCAGTCTGGGTCTGTCCCGACTCCCTAGCCCCTCCGCCTGAGGGGAGAGAGGAGGCAGGCTCGGGTATGAGGAGCGAGCATGGGCAGACCGACCCGCCCCGCCCCCGCCCGACTCTATGGAAGAGCGGGAGGGGGGGGAAGAATGACTGGACAGGCGTCTGGCTGGCCCGTGATTCACGAAGTGACCACGAGGCGGTAAGACCAAAAACGACAACTAAGCCTAGGACAACCACTGATCAGGGAAATGCTATCGGGAAGCATACTGAACTGAAAAGCGGAGGCAAATAAGCCCACTGGGCCGAACCAACTAATCAGAGAGATGCAACCGAACTGATGAGCGGTAGTATAGGCTCAAAGAGCCAGGACCTAGGCTAAGCCAGACGCCTAACTAACCTAACAATAATAAAATACACAGTTATATAAATAAATAAATGAAAGAAAGAAAACAATATAGCAGGAGAAAAAATCCAGGAGTGTACGACTAACCCGAAGGCAAGTCTACCACTCAAAGCTAGTCAGAGGCCGATACTAAGAACCTGGACTAGGGTCTGGATAGAAGAAGCCTACGTAAGGTAAATACATGCATGCATGACAAACCTGAGTAGACCGTACCCTAAGTAAAGCGGATAATCATAAAGAGCGAAGATAAATAAGGGGATGTTCTAGGTATGGGAGACCAAGAACGAACCCATCACGAGGCAGAACCATGCTGCCATGCTTCCGACCCCGAGATCGTATTTATACCTAAAAAACGGCAAATACTGTCTCAGGGCCGGAAAAAACCAACTAACCGTAAATACTGAGTACTTAACTTAGCTGCTGCGATAGCTGCACGCTCCATAATAGAAAATCCAATGAAAGGGCACAAAAAACACAGAGAGGAAAAATATCACAACCGACTCGTGGGTGCTAACTTGAAAGGATGGCCACCAGAGGCGCAGCAGTCGGCAGCATGGGATGGAGTAGTAGTAGTACGAGCTGCTCACTCTGTGGGTCGGCTCCCCTCTTGGAGGGATTTTGTAGTGGGAGATTTCTATTGGCATTTGGCTCGTGGTAGTGGTCTCACTCGCCTAGTGTTCATACCGACACCCTCCTGGAGGGTGAGCGAGTCAGTTATACTGACCTTTTTCTTTATTTTATTTATTCTCTGGTATGTGTTAGTACATTTACCCTAGAAATAATAGATTAAAGGATATTTCGCGCAGCGACACGAGCTGAGCCCAGAAATTAAAACATAAAAACTATGTCGGCCAAACAACCAAATAGGTCTCCTGCTGGTAGTGCAAAAAAGAAGAGGCAATCCATCACTTTGGAGCAGAAACTGAAGATTATAAACCAGGGTGAAGCGGGAAAGGCAGTCATGGTTATCGCACGTGACGAACGTTTATCGCAATCAACGGTATCCACCATCCCCAAGGACAAGAAACGTAATGGATGCTGTAAAGGCATCTGCTTCAGTTCATTCAACGGCTATATCAAAGAAGAGGATAGGGCCTTTGGAAGAAATGGAGCAGTTACTGGTCAGGTGGATGGAGGACCAAATACAAAAGCATATGCCACTCACCCTCTTAACCATTCAGACAAAGGCACGCATGCTTTTTGAAGAACTGAAGAAGAATTATGATGATAACCACAACAAAAGTTTTGCAGCAAGTGCTGGATGGTTTTGTCATTTCAAGCACCGCCATAAGAAAATTAACGGTGAAACAGCAAGCGCTGATGCCGACGGAGCCGCTAAGTTTAACCCTTTAACGCCGATTGGACGTATTAAACGTCAACGAAAATTGTCTGTCGGGTGCCGAACTGACGTATGGTACGTCGACGAAAAAGTTTTTTTAAAAATTCTAGTAATCTTCAATCATTTACCTTTATTTTGCAACAAATTGGAAGTCTCTAGCACAATATTTCAATTTATGGTGAATTTATGAAAAAAAAAAATTTCCTTACGCCCACGCAGTAACTTCCGAAAAAAATCAGAAATTTTTTCATCCGGCTGTCGTAATGTTTGCACCATTTTAAATTAGCTGTTACATAAAGTTTTATATATAAAAATGAGTGCAATTTCATGTAGAATACAACAAAAAACAACGCATGGTTGTAGCTTTTATCAGTTTTGAAATATTTTCATATAAATAACGATAAGTGCAAAAAATTTCAACTTTCGGTCAACTTTGACTAGACCGAAATGGTCAAAAAACACAATTGTAAGCTAAAACTATTACATTCTAGTAATATTCAATCATTTACCTTAATTTTGCAACAAATTGGAAGTCTCTAGCACGATATTTCGATTTATGGTGAATTTATGAAATAAACTTTTTCCTTACGTCCGCACGATAACTCTTCCGAAAAAATCATAAATTTTTTCGTCCGATTGTCGTAATGTTTGCACCATTTTAAATTAGCCGTTACATAAGGTTTTATAAATGAAAATGTGCGCAATTTCATGTAGAATACAACTAAAAAAGATCCATGGTTGTAGCTATCATCAGTTTTGAAATATTTTCATATAAATAACGATAAATAGAAAAAAATTTGTCCTTCGGTCAACTTTAACTTGACCAAAATGGTCAAAACTGCAATGGTAAGCTAAAACACTTAGTCTAGTAATATTCAATCAATTACCTTCATTTTGCAACAAACGGGAAGTCTCTAGCACAATATTTCGATTTATGGTGAATTTTTGAAGACAGCTTTTTTTTATGTCCACGAGTTACAAATTCATGCATAATTTTGTGATAATATTTTCTCTGTGTTGCCTTGATTGTTTTACAATGTGTTATATACCATAATGATCACAATTTAGTGCACAATACAATGAAAAAAAATTGACACAGTAGCATTAACCGTTTTGCTCACAGCGCGATTTGTATACAATTATATATGAAAATTTTTTTTGCACTGTCATATATCCCAATATGATAATGAAATTTTTTTCATTTCTGATGGTTGCATACTAAACTTCAGGCAATGACAAAAAAAAAAAGGAGCCAAAAATGAACTCTTAATCTTGATAACTAAGCGTGCTGTGATTTAAAAAAAAAAAAAAAATTTTCAGCTTCGGTGCTCACTCACGAACGCCACCGGCATACGGGAGAAGATTTTTAAAATACCGCTTCGGCATTTAAGGGTTAATGGTGTCCAGACCCAGATACTCTTGGCCACTTTGTCACAATATCTATCTATCTATCTATCTATCTATCTATCTATCTATCTATATATATATATATAATATATATTATATATATATATATTATATTTATCTATACACACAATGTTCCCCCCGTATTTGCGGGGGATGTGTACCAGACACCCCCGCGAATAGTTAAAACCTGCGAATAGTTAAAACCTGCGAATAGTTAAAACCACCACTAAAAATGCTTATAACTGCCTATCTTGAAAGTTCAGATGCCAAATGTATACCTTTAATAACATCCTACTTCAAATATACCTAAAATTACTAACCTAATACTGCATTAATCTTTGAGGTTATATATTAATATCATTTTAAAGTCATCTTAAACAGTTTACCATTAAAAATATATACCTACAGCAAATAACAGAGAGAGAGAGAGAGAGACCAATGAATGGCAACATCATATATTTGACCCTCAAGAGTGAAATTATGAATTATTTCTGAGACAGAGAGAATAATTAATGGGGCGAGAGAGAGAGATAGAGAGAGAGAGAGAGAGAGAGAGAGAGAGAGAGAGAGAGAGGGGAAATAACTCCTAGACTCCGCTTCCTCCCCTCCACCAATTCGTATATCAAACTCATTACTCCCCCGCCCATGTTCCTCCAAGTGGATAAAAAGACTGGGAATCGCTATTTTTAATTAATCTTATTAATGTTTGAAAATTAGTTATAAGGTAAATCATTTATTTACACTACAAAACATATAAACATACGTGAGAGAGAGAGAGAGAGAGAGAGAGAGAGAGAGAGAGAGAGAGAGAGAGAGAGAGAGAGAGAGAGAGAATGTTATTGTTACTGTTTAATCTCATTAAACGTAATATTATTTGTAAACTAGTACTGTATATTATTATTTTACCATAAAATGTAGTAATGTCCTTAAAGATATACTTATACATACACTTCCAGCCAAACAGAGGGCGAGAGTTACCACTAGCGCATGCTAGTATCTCGTGTGGCAAGAGAGAGAGAGAGAGAGAGAGAGAGAGAGAGAGAGAGAGAGAGAGAGAGAGAGAGAGAGGGTTGTCCTTATTTAAAAGAGTGAAATGGATAGATTATTGTACTTCTTTAAAATACTATCACATGGTGTTTTTGAGATAGTTAGATTATTAATTATTATTATTATGCAAAAAATATTAATAAATATACACATGTACCATAGAAATTATCTCATATCAGCAATGATCCGTAGATGGCAACACTCGCTCCCCACTGGATTTGACAGTTGGAACCCAGCCAACCAAGCTGGCTACGTGTTCTAAAAACAAGACACGGGGTTAAATGCATTTTCTTTTATTCTTACATAATTCCTTTTATTTATAAACTAAAATCTTGCTAATTGACTTTAGTATTTTCTTTAATAAATTTATATTATTGCTGTTTACATTAATATTGATATTTGAAAATTAGTAAATCATCATCCAAAAAACATACATCGCTTTAAGAGAGAGAGAGAGAGAGAGAGAGAGAGAGAGAGAGAGAGAGAGAGAGAGAGAGAGATTATCGTAGTATTTGTAAAATACTTTCACATATGATTTTTGTAATTACAGTTACAGGCGGTCCCCGGGTTACGACGGTTCCGGCTTACGACGTTCCGAGGTTACGACGCTTTTTCTTAAATATTCAATGGAAAAATCCGTCCTGGGTTACGACGCTTGTTCCGAGGTTACGACGCTGACGCTTCCGACGCTCCGAGTTAACGACGCTTTCAAAAAACGCATACTATGATAAAAATCCTTCATAGTTTAGCACAGTATATTAATAAAAATAAGTTTCTGGTTAGATTACAACAAAAATTTTGAGGTTATGATGATTTTCGACACTTTTTATGTCGTATTTTTCTATGTTTTTTAGTGACGCCTCATATGCGGAACTAGTTTCCGAGCGAATGAATACATACTAGCTTGCGGTGCGCAAAGTTTACATATAACAGTCCAAAAACGCAAACAATGAAAAAATAATTGCTTGTTTCCAGTAATAATAACAAAACGAAGTTTCTGGTTAGATTACAACGCAAATTCCAAGTATCCAAAGAGAGACATTATCCAGTAATTTGATCAGAGAGAGAGAGAGAGAGAGAGAGAGAGAGAGAGAGAGAGAGAGAGAGAGAGAGAGAGAGAGAGAGAGAGAGAGGTGTCTTCCAACGCTCCGAGTTTAGGACAGAGAAGTGTTCGTTTCGTTAAACGGCCTCTGACTCATGCCAGTAAATGTTTTGTTGATACTAATAATATAAGCCTATTTAAAGATACGTTTACTTTAATTAGTCTATATGATACGTAAATAGTAATCAACTGTTCTTGTAGTCCTCAAGATTTGGCAAAATCGAAGTATCCAAAGAGACACATTATCCAGTACACTGGAACCTTGACATACGAATTTAATTTGTTCCGTTACCATCGTCGTATATCAAAACAGTTGTATCTCAAAGCATTTTTTCCCATTTAAAATAATGTAATATGTATTAATCCGTTCTAGCAATATGAAACCACACCTAAACACAGCTAAATTACATATAATATACACAATTTATACACAAATAAACGAGTAATAACACACATAATGATAAAATAACATAGCAATGTGATAAATGATAATAAATGTTAATAAAATCAATTAAAAAAAAGAAAGGAGTTTTACTTACCACAACGAAAGATGACGTAAGGCCAGCAGGGGGAGGAGGTAGGGAAAGGTGGCAGGGAACGATTTGTTCTCTTTTTATTTACGTATGTACACTAATAACTACGTAATAAACACAAATGAAATAACATTGCTAAACTAATTTTTATTTATTTTTTTAATCAGTTCGTAGTTTAGAAATAATGGTGATGCCTTTGGAAGGTTTTTATAGCTTCCTTTTGCTTGATGATCGTGGATATTGCAGAAGGATTTCGACCATACTCGTTTGCCAAATCGACGATACAAACGCCACGTTCATGCTTTGCTATAATTTCATGTTTTGCTTCCATCGAAATAATTCTCTTGGGTTTTTTCTTATCACCTGCTTTGTCCTTATCTTTGGGACCCACGGTTAATAATAAAATAGACAAAATAACACGAAAAATAGGCACAAATACAACGAACTAAACAACGACGTATTAACGATGCAGCACCAACAAACAGACTGAACGCCATTTATCGGTCGCCTATACAACTATCACATCGTAAAATCGCATCTCAAATATTTCGTTGTATATCAAAGCATATATTTTCGCAAATTTTCTGTTGTATCTCAAAATATTCGTATATTAGGGCAATCGTATGAGAGAGAGAGAGAGAGAGAGAGAGAGAGAGAGAGAGAGAGAGAGAGAGAGAGAGAGAGAGAGAGAGAGAGAGAGAGAGATGTCTTGGCAACAATTTTCTCGGGGATTGACGTAACGTTTATTTTCTGAACAGATATGACAGAGAAGTGTCGTTTCATTAAACAGCCTCTCACTCATGCCAGGAAATGTTTTGTTGATACTAATATATAAGCCTATTTAAAGATACGTTTACTTTAATTAGTCTATATGATACATAAATAGTAATCAACTGTTCTTGTAGCCCTCAAGATTTGGCAAAATCACTCCAGGTTGTACATAAAACTTCAAGAATGTAGTGTCACCAGAGGATTACAATAGTTTTTACCTTCAAGGAACCAGATTTTTCATTTTTTTTTATGAAAATAACTCCAGGTTGTACATCAAAAAACCACAGGAAACAACATGTAGTGTAAAACCAAAGGATTACAAGTAAGGTTTTTATAACTTTTTATTAGTTTAAGACATATTTCCAAACGTCGTTCCGGCTTACGACGATTTTCGGGTTACGACGCGTCTCAAGAACGGAACCCCCGTCGTAACCCGGGGACTGCCTGTATTATTATTATTATTATTATTTGAAAATATTAATAAACATATTACGCATATATGTACCATAAAAATCTCTCATCTCAGTAAAAGAGAGAGAGAGAGAGAGAGGGGGGGGTGGAAATTTCATGTGCACTTGGTGGTAACAACAAATCAGCTCCTTCCCCCTCCGGTCACTTAACTTGATACGTATATCTGAGTTTTAGTACCTGGAGTTAGAGAAAGAATCTGACTGGGATTTTCTCAGTTCTTTCCATAATTTTTAATTTAATTTAAAGCTAAAAATCTTACTAATTCACTATGGGTATTTCTTAATGAATTGATATTATTGCTGTATAAATTAATATTAATATTTGAAAATAGTAAATCATTTATTTATCATACAAAAAACATACATCTTTGTAGTAGAGAGAGAGAGAGAGAGAGAGACGAGAGAGAGAGAGAGAGAGAGAGAGAGAGAGAGAGAGAGAGAGTTATTATTTTTATTATGTGATATAATTTAAACTTATTAAACTTACTAATGCAGTATTAATCAAAATTAATATTTGAAAATTAGTAAATAATTTTTGTATCATAAAAATGTATTTAGTCATGAAAATAAACATCAAAATACACGAATTAGTGATTATTTTCGTCGGAAAAATTCCGCGAATGGCGAGTCCGTCCGCGAATAATTTCTAGATAGGTTCCAAAGAAAAATCCGCGAATGTGTGAGTCCGCGAATCCGGAGAACAAGAATAAGGGGGGACTCACACATTCGCGGATTTTTCTTTGGAACCTATCTAGAAATTATTCGCGGACGGACTCGCCCATTCGCGGAATTTTCCGACGAAAATAATCACTAATTAGTAAATTTTGATGTTTATTTTCATGACTAAATACATTTTTATGATACAAAAATGATTTACTAATTTTCAAATATTAATTTTGATTAATACTGTATTAGTAAGTTTAATAAGTTTAAATGATATCACATAATAAAAATAATAATTCTCTCTCTCTCTCTCTCTCTCTCTCTACTACAAAGATGTATGTTTTTTTTGTATGATAAATAAATTATTTACTATTTTCAAAATATTAATATTAATTTATACAGCAATAATATCAATTCATTTAAGAAAATACCAAAGTGAATTAGTAAGATTTTAGCTTATAAATTTAAAAATTATGGAAGAATGAAGGAAATCCCAGCCAGATTCTTTCTCTAACTCCAGGTACTAAAATTCTGATATACATATCAAGTTAAGACTGGAGGGGGAAGGAGCTGATTTGTTGCTGCCATTAAGTGCTCATGAATTTCCACCCCCCCCCCTCTCTCTCTCTCTCTCGTCTCTCCTCTCTCTCTCTCTCTCTCTCGTCTCTCTCTCTCATCTCTCTCCTCTCTCTCTCTCTCTCTCCTCTCTCTCTCTTTTACTGAGATGAGAGATTTTTTATGGTACATGTATGTGTATATGTTTATTAATATTTTCAAATAATAATAATAATAGTAATAACTAATAACTGTAATTACAAAAATCATAGTGAAAGTATTTTACAAATACTACGATAATCTCTCTCTCTCTCTCTTCTCTCTCTCTCTCTCTCTCGTCTCTCTCTCTCTCTCGTCTCTCTCTCTCTCTCTCTCTTAAAGCGATGTATATTTTTTTTGGATGATGATTTACTAATTTTCAAATATCAATATTAATGTAAACAGCAATAATTTTTAAATATCAATATTAATGTAAACAGCAATAAATATAAATTCATTAAAGAAAATACTAAAGTGAATTAGCAAGATTTTAGTTTATAAATAAAAGAATTATGTAAGAATAAAAGAAAATGCATTTAACCCCGTGTCTTGTTACGTAGCCAGCCTTGGTTGGCTGGGTTTCCAACTGTCAAATCCAGTGTTGCCATCTACGGATCATTGAAATTCTCTCTCTCTTTCTCTTTTGCTGATATGAGATAATTTCTATGGTACATGTGTATATTTATTAATATTTTTGCATAATAACAATAATAATAATAATATTAATATAACTAATCTCAAAATTCACATGTGATAGTATTTTAAAGAAGTACAATAATCTATCCATTTCACTCTTTTAAATAAGGACAACCCTCTCTCTCTCTCTTCTCTCTCTCGCTCTCTCTCTCTCTCTCTCTCTCCACACGAGTACTAGCATGCGCTAGTGGTAACTCTCGCCCTCTGTTTGGGCTGGAAGTGTATGTATAAGTATATCTTTAAGGACAGTTACTACATATGGTAAAATAATAATATACAGTACTAGTTTTTTACAAATAATATTACTTTAATGAGATTAAACAGTAAACAATAACGTTCTCTCTCTCTCTCACGTATGTTTATTTGTTTTGTAGTGTAAATAAATGATTTACCTTATAAACTAATTTTCAAAATGGAGTTAATGATATTAAATTAAAAATAGCGATTCCCAGTCATTTTATCCACTTGGAGGAACATGGGCGGGGGAGTAATGAGTTTGATATATGAATTGGTGGAGGGGAGGAAGCGGAGTCTAGGAGTTATTCTCTCTCTCTCTCTCTCTCTCTCTCTCTCCCCCTCCCCTCTCCCTCCCTCCTTCTTCTCTCTCTCCTAACTACCTCTCTCTCGCTCTCTCTCTCTCTCTATCTCTCTCATTTTCTCTCTCTCTCCAATTATTATTCTCTCTGTCTCAGAAATAATTCATAATTTCACTCTTGAGGGGTCAAATATGATTGTTGCATTCATTGGTCCTCTTCTTCTCTCTCTCTCTCTCTCTCTCTCTCGTCTCTCTCTCTCTCCTCTCTCTCTCTCTCTCTCTGTTATATGCTGTAGGTATATATTTTTAATGGTAAAATGTTTAAGATGACTTTAAAATGATATTAATATATAACCTCAAAGATTAATGCAGTAATAGGTTAGTAATTTTAGGTATATTTGAAGTAGGATGTTATTAAAGGTATACATTTGGCATCTGAACTTTCAAGATAGGCAGTTATAAGCATTTTTAGTGGTGGTTTTAACTATTCGCGGGTTTTAACTATTCACGGGGGTGTCTGGTACACATCCCCCGCGAATACGGGGGGAACACTGTGTATATATATGTATATATGTATATATGTATATATGTATATATATATATATATATATATATATATATATATATATATATATATATATATATATATATATATATATATATATATATACAGTTGGGTAAAAATGATTGACGCCGTCAATTATTTTTGCCAAAAAGGGCAGCACGTTCTCGAATCCAGTATTGGCCGAATTAAATGTCGTAACATACGTCTGGCAATCACGTACCCTTCATTTTCCCTCTCACAAGCACCCGCCCCCCCTACCCTTGATGTTGCGTGGGTGGGAGGCCTCTGTTGCCTAGTAACATTACTTTGTGAAACCTGTTTCCACGCATAGTTACCTGTGGTTTTGCAGTGTAGTGCTGGATTATGCCGGGTAATAAGCACATTACTGAAACACAGGTTGCTCAGGTAGTTGCTTTATACAAGCAAAAAGTGTCAACCTCCGAAAATGCTGCTAGTGTCGGTGTGACAGTCGAACTGCCCAGCAATGATTTAAAAGTTCAAGGATGGGGGCGAGACGGGCCCAACCCCAGGTTGGAACATTCGACAGGGAGAAAGAGGAAACTAACCAACAGAGACCAGATTTTCTTATTTCTTCGAATTGCTATTGGGAAGAATCCAAGGGCTTCCTCTAAACAGCTGAAAGAGCAAAACAAGGAAATCTTGAGTCATGTCTGTGCCAGAACCTAAGAAAGTACATAAAGGACGGCTTAGGCTACCGTTGTCTTGCTGCCAAGAAAAAACCGCTCCTGACGAGGTGTCACATTAGGAATCGCCTTTCATATGCTAGGCGTATGTTGAAGAATTTAACCCTCCAGCACTTTAAAAGGATCCTTTATAGTGACGAAGTCACATTCGGAGTGTCCTCAGGCCATTCAAGGAAGGTTTACCGATCCCGTAGTAGTGACCCTTACCGGGAGAAGTACGTGAATATGACCACGAAGCACCCTAATTCTTTGATGTTCTGGGGTTGCTTTTCATACCACGGTAAAGGGGCGTTGGTAACACTGCCCAAGAAGTTTACATATGAACCAGTACAACTAATCTGAGCTGAACCAGTACAACTACTCTGAGCTGTTAATGGAATATTTGGTACCGTCAATGGATCAAATGTAAGGCAAAGGTGTTCATGCAGGACGGTGCCCCTTGTCATAGGGCAAAAACAGTCACAGATCTCCTTAAATTCTGTAAATCCCTTTTCTTGGGTGACTGGCCTTGGCAATAGCCCCGATCTCAATCCCATTGAGAATTTGTGTGGGCATCATCAAAGCACAATTAAGGGACCGCGACACCTGCAGTCTCGAGAAACTAGAGAGAGAGGTCGAGACATTTGGGAGAACTTTCCCGAAACCATCCTTGAAAACTTAGCCAAGAGTGTTCCAGGACGACTTCAAGCAGTTAAAAAGAAGCTATGGGGGTCGCACCAAGTATTAGAACCCTTAAAAAACATCAATCAAGCACATCACAGCATTCGTAGTGAATAAGTATTCCGAGGTATTGCGTGCATGCAGTAGGATCTATAGGACGCGTCAATCATTTTTACCCAAACTGTATATATATATATATAGATATATATATGTATATATATATATATATATATATATATATATATTCACACACCCCTTCGTCACAGTCAGCTGCAGAAAATCCAATGCTTAAGTCCATCAAGTATTAATTTAGAAAAATATATACTGTACAGGCAGTCCCCAGCTTACGAAGGGTTCGGCTTACAACGTTCCGACGTTACGGCGCTTCCCAATTATATTTATCAAAAATTAAATTATTTCCAGGTTTACGACATGTCCCAGGGTTATGGCGCTTACGGCGCCGATCTAACAGAAGAAATATGACTCCAAGAATGCAAAATAATCAATATTCTAAGTTTATTTTTCATGAAAAATGTAATAAAAATGCAGTTTACATAGTTTTTAAGCACCTAAAGCATTAAAAGTAAGGTTTTCTGAGGATTTTTAACGATTTTCCTGCTTAGGACGATTTTCGGCTTACGCCATGTCTCAAGAACGGAACCCCGTCATAAGCCAGGGACTGCCTGTATGTGAATATTACATACGCTAATTTTATATCTTGCATATGATGCAACCCCCTTAAAATTAGCTATAAAATTAAGTCTTCAAAAGTCGCATGATACGCGAGTATATGTATATATATAGGTAGTACACAACGAGACTTATCTAAGTCCTATATCAACTTAAAAACACTTCGTATAATGAAAAATAACCCTTTCCCATATAATAGAATATCCAGAAATTCACGTATGCTAACTAGACGCAAGAGAATCACTCTGAATCTAGTTAAATACAGTGAAATAAACTAACTGTATAATTGCCCTCAGCTGATTTCCAAACCAAAACATTGATTACTGCTTGTAATTTATAATACAATAGTATTTCATGTGAGAATTCATACATTGTTATTGGATACAGTGAAGTAATGTGTAACTTTTAAAAAAACCATGGAAAAGATATTTTTTATTTTTATATTTTATAATACTACTATGATACTAATATGTGAATATTACATATGCTAATTTGATATCTTGTGTATGATGCAACCCCCCTTAAAATTAGCTATAAAATTAAGTCTTCAATAGTCACATGATAAGCAAGTAGTATATACAGTAATTTTGTGCTTTTGAAGATTAGCTGAAGTTTCATTTTCTTCTTGACTTTGTGAAATTCAGACAATACTGATGCTGACTCCAATGCTTTGCTATGAAGATTATTGGTGAAATCACTGAACCAAATTACACAACATCACTGGTCAAATTTTGGCAGAGAGCTAATCATGTAAAACAGGGTGATGATGTGTTACCCCAAGCAAGATTTAATTACACTTAACCTTGGTATTCAATTATCACAATGGTAAAGAAATTCAGTTTGAAAACCAGTACCACTTACTTCTGCAGATTCCTCTACTTTCTTGGCCTGTTTCTCTGCCAACAAAATTTTGGCCCTCTCAACTTTTTCGTCTAGTGGGACTTCAGAAGACACTGAAATAATAAAATGACTACAGGTAATGAAAATTACACTTGAATTAAGTAGAGTTAATGAACCATTGATTCTATAATAAATAGTTCACTAATCCTCAGTTTAACAAACACTGACAACTGGATGCACACAATGAAAACTTAAATTCAGGTCTAAGGACTAAGCAAAATTTCAAATATGCTCTGATTATTTGGGCTACTTTGAGCATGATATAAAATAAAATCTTGAAGTTAATGATCATAGTATGACAAATTTTAAATCACTTTGTATTTTTCATAACTAACAAACCTTCCTCTCAACACAGGGATAAATTCTCCAGAACCAGCAGGAGTCCAGCCCAGGAAAGAATGAGGGGTGGCTTGAGGTGGGACATATACTTTAAGACAAAGTTTGTTAAGTTATGAAAAATATATTTAAAATTTGTCATTTGTTCATATATAGCACAAACTTTGGTCTTAAATGTAGGGAAGACTTACACTTGCAGGGAGGATAAGAAAGTCATAGAACCGACTGGAGGTTTGGACCACCCTGGGCTCACTTCCTGGCCAAAGGTAGGACATAGGAAGGAGTCTTTAGCCTTTGATCTGTAGAGCACAAGTCTGCTGAACAGCCAGACATCTGAGTTAATAGACTGATCTGTAAAGCACAAGTCTACTGAACAGTCAGACATCTGAGCTAATAGACTATGTAAATGGATATCTACAATGTGTCTTGAGGATGGCAATGATGATCTCTGTCTTGGATTAGCTTTACCTGAGAACTTGTGAAGCCTAGCCAGTCATCGAGGTATCTCCAAATGTGTATTCTGTGAAAATGAGCCCAGGTTGAGACGAGGCCGAACACTCTTATGAACACCTGTAGGGCAGTTGATAGGCTGAAGCAAAGAACCTCGTAGGCTGAAGTGAAGAAACTTCCTGGATGATTGGTGAATTGGAATCTGGGAGTATGCATCCTTGATGTCTATTGAGAGTACGAAGTCATTGTTCCTGATGGCTGCAAGGCCTTGTGTGTGGGGTTTCCATCTTGAACAATGTCTTCCTGAGAAAAGGTTGAGAGTTGACAGGTTTATTACTGGTCTCCAATTGCCCGTTGCTTTGGGAACCAGAAAGATGCGACTGTAGAAAACTGGAGAAGGGTCTTGCACTACCTCCAGAGTTCTTATACCATCATTTTCCTCACTTCCTCTTGTAAAGCCAGAATTTTTGGCGATCCTGGAGCATACGATTGGTAAAGGGGGAGCTCGGAGAGTGGAAGAAATTCGAAGGTCAGTAGGTATCCCACCTGTAGAAAACCTACTATCCAGGTCTCTGCTCTGTACTGCTCCCAATCTGCCCAATGGCTTGCCAGGCAACCACCCCTACTGATGGCAGTGAATGGGGAGGGGTACCCATTCTATTGTCTACCTCCTGTAACTCGTCTCTACCTCCTCTTCTGACATTTGTGCAGTACCATTGCGCCTTGAGGTCTCTTAGGCAATGTGTAAGAAGTAGATTGGAGTCTTGGTTTGAAAGTACCAGCACAAAAAGGACCAGATGATTTCGTGACAGCATGAACCAGGTCTGGATTAGCTTGTCTTGGTTGCAAGGAAACCTTGGAGGTTGCATAAAAACGTCTATGTCGAGATAGTGGTGGAGGAAACAGCTTGAAGGATCTACTGAAGCGGAGTGAATTGTCCTGCTCAGTAACGAGAGAATTCACTTGGATAAGAATGAAATAAGCATGCTTAGAGCATGGTAATTCCAAGGAAGACTTAGCCACTTTCTTAGGTCCAAGACGAGCTTCGAAGCCTAAAGTGTGATCGGAAGAGGTAGCCACAGTCTCTTTAACTAGGTCATTACACCCACAAATAAGCTCAATGACCTCAGCATAGGTTGTCATAAACTATTGGTGATCTTGTCTGGTCAGTTGACTGAGCCAGAGGGAAACAGAACATAATTATTCACCACTAGAGTGTAAGCTCATTCAGGTCTTAGGACTTTCTTGGGGGCCTTTAGATCTGTAGAACTCCTGCAAGTATCTCCTCTTTATCCTCGATGGGGGGAAAGTGTTCTAGTTCAAGGCGCTCCTCCAAGGGTTCACTCGAGTGTTCATATTTGATCTCTACTCGAGCTTGGTTGCATGGGTACATCTACAGGAGTACCCGTTATGGGCTGGTCTTGGCAAACTTGTTGCTGCAGTCACAAGGACAGTGGTCAACTTTCAAGTTTTTGTCATGATTTAGGTACAAGCAGTCTCCAGTTTACTACAGCACTGTTCAAAACATCCATCAGAAATTATTTCCTGGTTTACGATGGAAGAAATATGAATCCAAAAGGGCAAAGTAATATTTAATTTTTTTATGAAAAATGCAATAAAAATGCAGTTTACATAATTTTCAATACATCCAAAGCATTAAAAGTAAAGCTACATACTGAACACTGAAATCAGAATTATTGAACTGGAAGACACTTTCATCCATATGGAACATTTTTACGAGTTACGAAAGGAATTTTCTTTAACCATATAATCCCAGTGGAGCTTAAATATGACATTTCAATAATAAACTCCAAATTTTTTAAAGTAAATTGTGTTTTTCCTAACTATACAAACCTAGGTCCTTTACAATAGGAAATGCTTGAGGCATAGCCTGACATGGCTACTGAAATCTTCAAACAAGGCAGTTTGGTAGTTAACTGCCGGTCCAGTCACTGTTACTCCCTCCAACTTGACAAAAATATTCCAATTTGCTCTCCGCACAGGTAACAGATTGAGCAGTGGCATGAGGTGGGCACTAAGTATAAAAGACCTAGGTTTGTATAGTTAGGAAAAATTAGGAAAAATCCAATTTACTTTAAAAAATTGTGATTTTTTTTCTACATTGGTGATAGGTGGTGATGTCTTGCATTAGAAGACGAAAGATTGCAGGATGGGAGAAATGATATCCCGAGTCGTAGATTTGTTTATTCCAAGCAGCAAAAGGTAAATATGTACAGAGGCTCTGCAGGGCGTGCAGCTCGCACCAAGAGAAGCAAGAAGAATAGCCATGCGCATGTGCGGGGTTCATGATACAGGGCGACACATGCGGATGCGTTCACAATAGGTGATTTTACTAAATACATGGAAATGAATCGTACTGCAATTGCATAGTAAAATATCCATAATTCCACACCTACCCTTCCCCTTTTGCGTTCAAAGAAGTATTTTGAACGTACTAAACAAATTACATGTAGATATGTGCATTATGTAGGCCTGTTCAATCTTGGGGACCTGCGAGGGGCTTTGAAGGGAATTTATGACTTTTACATGACTGGGCTAGGGACCACAGGGAGATCAGAGTTGGGAACTTTGGGGCTGGGCAGTGGATATAGGAAGTGACGGTTCCGACGTAACACTCGACCACTTGGGAGATGGATCTCATACTCGCGTGATCGTTCACTACCCATGACAATCCCAACTGTGTCCCATCGGTGGGATGTTGGGTCCTGGAGACGGACATGTTGGCTCACATTAAGCCTGGGCAGGGGGCGGGCATGGGCGTCATAGTTGCGCTGCACCTGAGCAGCTCTGGCAGCGGCTCGGCGGTCACAGCCATGGGCCTTTTCCTGCCAATCTTCTGTGAATGACTGAGGATGGGCAGGCACACATGTACGGAGAGGGTGACCATACAGTACCTGGGAAGGAGAGCGACCAGACTGGTTGGGTGTATTTCTTAACTCGAGGAGACCACGATCGAAATCCTCGCAATCAATGTTTCCTGTGGGGGCCGTTTTAAGGATCAAGTGCTTGACAGCCTTGACGGCGGCCTCAGCGTGTCCATTAGACTGGGTAATGTGGCGACGAGGTAATGTGGTGTACACCCCAACATTCTGTGAAGTCGGCGAATTCTTTGCTGGTAAACCGAGGTCATCCGTTGGTGCACAGGCGTAAGGGAACACCCACCTCTCTGAAGTAGCGGCAGAAGTGCCGTATGGTCGAGGAGGCAGTAGTGTCACCCTTGCAAGGGACAACCACAGGCCAGCCAGAGAGGCGGTTGGCGACTACAAGAAAGGACTTCCCAGCTACCTGGAAGAAGTCCGCCGATACCGACTCAAAGGGCCTCGATGGATGGTCGTCATTGTGGAGAGGCTCCCGTTGTTGGCTGGGACGCAGGACTTGGCACGGCTCGCAGGCAGCGACGGCGTTGGTGATGTCCGAGTCTATCCCAGGCCAGAAGACGGTTTGTCGAGCCCGACGTTTGGTAGCCTCAACACCACAGTGACTATCATGGAGTCTGGCGAGTGTGTGGCAACGTAGAGCTGCAGGAACTGGTATTCTTGCCCCGTAGAGCACAAGGTTGCCATCAGTAGAGAGGGCTTCTCGCAACTTCCAGTACGGTGATAAGGATGCATGTAGGTCGTAGCGGTTCGTGGGAAACCCAGAACTGATGCAGTCATGAAGGTGAACGTAGGTGGGGTCGGCCTGTGCTGCTATCGACATGTCCTGTAGGGTCCGGTCGGCATCAATGGTTGGGGCATCCTCGTCCTGGGAAGCTGTTGTAGCGTTGATGACAAATCTGACATGTGCCGTTACCTCAGCGCAGCCAGTCATATCCTCAGAGGTGGGGTAGCTGACTGGTGCACGAGAAAGTGCATCTGGGATGCATAGAGACTTGCCGGCGCGCCACACTGCAGTAAATTGATATTGCGACATGCGCTCCTTCATTCGCTGGAGCCGTGGGTTTTCAACCATGTCCAGCGTGTAGCTGTTGATGATAGGCACCAATGGGCAATGGTCGGTTTGCAGGGTGAAGGTTGGCAGTCTTTTGAGGTATAAGCAGCACTTTGTGAGGGCCCAAGATACTGCAAGCATCTCCAGTTCAATCGTTGCATACCTTGTTTCGGCGTCTGCAAGAAAGCAGGATCCACACTGGACTACTCGGAGATGTCCAGATCCATGGTCCTGGAGGAGAGCGTAGCCTATCCCGTAGAGGCGAGATGCGTTGGTCTGGAGAATGGTTGGCAGGGTTGGGTCAAAAGACGCAAGAACAGGCGGGCTTGAAAGTGCTTGTTTCACACGTTTGAAGGCCTGGCCATGGTCAGGTGTCCAAAGAAAAGAGCCCTTGGGGCTCATGAGTGGTCGAAGGGGCTGTGCAGTCAGGGCAATATCTGGGGTAAACTCTGCCAACTGGTTTACTAATCCCATGAAGGAACGTAAGTCCGTCAGGTTGGATGGTGTAGGGAAGTCTTGCAGAGCAGCAACTCGTCCTGGGTCAGCAGCAATTCCTTCTTTGGAAAGGGTGAAGCCACAGAAATTCACTCTGGTCTCTGCCACTGTGAACTTTTCTTTGTTGAGAGTGATGCCATTTTTGCGGCAGCGGGTGAGCAGTTCGTGGATCCTGTGGTAGTGTGTTAGTAGGTCATCGTCGAAGATGAGAATGTCAACAACAACCTTGACACACTTCTTCATGCCTTGGAGAGCTAGGTCGCCGTGGTAACAATAGGCATCACCAGTGGCAGCGAAGCCCATAGGTCCCCGGCAATGCTGGAAGCGTCCATAAGGCGTAATGAAGGTGGTGAGGTGGCGGTCCTCTTCTGCTAGCTCCATCTGCCAATAGCCATGTAGAGCGTCGGCGGTGGAGTCGACAGCACGGACAGCAGCTAAGGGTGTGGGCGAAGGGTGGGCTGGACGGGAGACTTGTGCGTTCAGCTTCGTGAGATCCACTGTGATTCGAACTCCCTTGGCCTTAGGAACGACGACTAGAGGGTGGCACCATTCCGATGGCTCATCTCCACAAGGCTTAATGATTCCCTGTTGTACCATGGATTCTAATTCATTCTTGACAGGTTCGCAGAAAGCGTAGGGTATCTGCCTTGGGGTGTGGATGGCGAAAGGGACTGCGTCTTCCTTAAGGAGGATTTTCATGGGAGAGCCAGCCATCTGCCTCAGTGGAGCTGCTTTAAGGTCTTCCTTTTACACGAGTACGTCCTGAAATGTTTGTAAGAAATACTCTCGGGCCTCAGCAGGGGTCGTGTCAGCATGCAGGGTTAGCTCCTTGCATCGATTAACGTGGGTGACCTGTAGGATGGGCCGTGGAAAGCCTGGCGGGATGATGGCCAACTCCTTGCAAATTGCATAGGACAGGAGTGGCATCTGAACGCGTTCGTGGACTTGAATCGTGGCGAGGCAGGACCATTTGGCCAAGGACAAGGTGGCCTTAAGGGTTCCTAAAGCAGATGTCATCTTTGACCCATCTGCCATGAGTGTCACTGATGTTGCAGGAGGCTGTAGCTCAGTCCTGGGAATGCGAAGGAGTTCCAAGTGCTGGGGGCCCATCACTGATACATCAGCTCCTGTGTCAGGCAGCATCATTACCTTTGATGTCTCCCCCCTGTAGGTGAGGGCGATGGATATAGGTGATGGTGAGGAGTCAGTTGATGAAGAAGGGGTCTCTACCTTCCGACAGTTAGAGGGCTTGGTAGAAAGGGGCGTGGCATTGGGCAGGCCGCCCTGCTTGGCGTTCATCTGCTGACAGCAGTACTTGTCATAGTGGCCCACTCGGCCGCAGTGTCTGCAAGTGGCCTTGTTGGCGGGGCACTTTGGGGTCCTGCACCAATGTCCTTTGCAGCCACAGTTTACACATACACTGTCGCTGGCTGGGCAGTTTCCTGTTGAGCTGTGCTTCCTTGTGCAGGAAGGGCATAAAGTGTCCTTGTTAGGGGTTGGTAGCGAGGTAGAACCCTTGTTGCCATGTCCTTTGATTTTTTTATACGTGGAGATGGCACACAATTTAGAAGGAGGGGCACGTATGGCGGTAGTGGTTGTCCGTGTGGCCTCATAGGAGCGACATTCGTTAACCATGGTGGCCAATGAAGCTGCAGCGTCCAGGGCAATGAGTTTCTGAGTGAGCTCCTCGTCCCTGACTCCCATGATAATGATCATCTTCAGCTGAGTCTCCTCGCACACAGCAGAATGGCCAGGACAGACGTCGATTTCCTCTGCTACATGCTTCAGTCGGACGTAGAAGTCGCTGAAGCTTTCCCCTTCCCTCTGCTTGCAGGATAGCAGGTCCCTGCGTCGTAGAGCTTCATTCCGCAGGTTCTTGATGTGTTCCTGGAGAATATTCAAGACCTCGTCAACACTCCGATCCATGTCTGGTGGTACGTTGAGCGTGTGCTAGAGTATTATTTGGGTCTCCAGGCTGAGGCACATACGAAGCTGTATCATTTGTTTCCTGGTAGGTAATGTACCTAGGTCCACCATCACACTTTAGCCATCCCAGCGTCTACGCCATTCCCTGAACACTTGGTATTTAGCATCAGGACGTAAGGGCAGCGGGGTCTAGGCGATGGCTTTCTGTGGTAGGTCTGGGTCTGAAGGAGGCTCAGGAAGATGAGGGGGCCCGGGAGGAGGGCTGAATCCCGTCCCTCCCAATCTCAAGAAATCAGTTCAAGGTTGGAAAAGGCTGAGCCCTATGCCTGTCCTGAGGCCTAGGTCAGGGGACTTCCTGAGCCCTACGCTAGATAGGGTTCCTGAAGGAGGAAGCCCTGTACATGATGGAGTCCTGGCTAGCCTTCCTCCACTGTTTCAAGAACTCCTCCAAGACCTGTTCAGGGTAGAGACACTCCATCAGCAGGGAGTTCCTCAGGGCCTTGGCCTCTCTGTCGGGGAGGCTCCTGGGCAACTTGGCCAAGACCGCGTCCCTCCAGAGTACTCAGTTGGTCCACTGGGTAATGGAGTGGGTAGCAAGGAAGCTGATCGACCTCCTCCCATCAGGACTAACTCCTTAAATGGCACCAGCTCCACCTCATCCCTCCAGTCGTGCTCGATAGCGAACCTGACCACTGCCCCGACCAGAGGTCGAGCCAGGAGACCACGTGGAATGTAGCCCAAGCTACAGCTTCCATCGCCATGGACTCTGGTTGGGAGAAGGAGACTGGCCCCACTAGAAGCTTCTCCTCTGATAGGCTTGGCACGAGGGAGGTAAGGGGCCCTTCCACAGACTTAGGGGCAGCCATGAAGCCCTCCGGAGCATAGTCTCCTCTGCCTGGCTTTGGCTGCCAGCAGGAGTTTGAGACCCATGGGACCTCAAGTTTCTGGGGCCTGCAACTACCTGGTCCGCATGGGCTAGAGCCTGGGATGTGCTCCTCGCTTGGTCTCCTTAGGACCGCCCAGGAGGAAGTCTACAGTCACTGACCTCCTGGCGTCTGGAGGTGGGGCAGTCTCGGCCAGATGATTCTTGGCTCTAATCAGGGCCAGGACCCGCCGCCTAAAGGTGGATCCCTCGTCTGCGGCCCCCTGCCCTTCCAAGGCCCTCTGGAGAGTGTCCTGGACGAATGCCCCGTCCTCATCATCTTCCAGATGACCAGGGGGGCCTGCGCGGGTGAAGGGGGAAAAGCCGGAGAATAAGGGCAACTCTGACCAGGAGCTCCTCTAGACAGGGAGCCTCGGACCGAAGTAGCAGGGCCATCATGGGACACCCACTGGTCTGGGCTTGGCCCCCGACCCTGACCAGAGAGGCTGACCGGAGAGGCCGACCGGAGAGGCTGAACAGCTCTGCCTCCTCTCCTGGGCGGAAGGGAGGGGAGGAATGTCAAGGAACGGAGCCTGCCCGGCACGAGCATCTGCCAAGGGACGCACTGGTACTGGGGCAAGATCCACCGAGCCTGCAGGGAGAACAACCAGCGGCGGAGCAGGGCACCCCACTGTAGGGCCAACATTTGCGCCACGAGTTTGGGGGCCCTCCGTGGGGACCGACCAGATGAAGAGCGGTGACAACCGTGGCGGTGTGACCCATCCCGATGGCTGCCGCTCCTACCCCAACCCCTGCGGTCCCGGCTACGACGGGGAGTGCAGGAGTAGCAGCCTGGGGAGGAGGAGGAAGAACGAGATCAACTCCTCCCAGCGCGGCACCTCCACTTCACTCTCCGCCTCCTCCTACGGGAGGACCTATCAGAGTTGGTGGACTCCAAGGAGGAGTAATCCTTGGGAGAAGGGGGTCTCCTCTTGCTCTTCCTGCCCTTGGTCTGGGGGACAGGGTCCAAAGCTCAGCCTAGTCTGGGGCAACGGCCACAGGGGGACTTCCCTTGGGGGAGCGTCCCGGCTCTCCGCTCTGACATCCCAGGGAAGAACGGGGACATCTCCCAATTCTAAAAATCATCCTCCCGGAGAGGAGATCTGAGAGGGGTCCAGGGGGTACCAGACCAGGACAGGGACAGGGGCAGGAACTCCGACGACCCTGTCGGCTCTTGCTGCCTCCGGTGGCAGGCCAACCCCTCGGGGGAGGTGAAGGGGAGCACGGATGAGGTGGAGGACAAAAGATCAATCACTGAAGCACCATGCTTTCTAAAGGCAAGCTTACATCAAGAACATGGTCTCTTTCCTTTTTTGGCATCACTAAATTTACAGATAACTCAAACAGATTTCAATTCAGCCAAAGGATCTGGTGTGAATAAATAAGGTAGTTTGATCTTAAAATTATTTAACATAGGATACAATTAAAGAACTGCTAATACTCATCTTTCTTCAGAATAAACTTGAAAAATGGTAAAACCCACCTGAAATTGTGCAACAATTGCTGCCAACAAATTTCAAATAGATAATGCACTCATAATCACCAAAAATTACCAAATAAAATGGAGTATCTCAAGAGGTAATACTTACAATTGTCATTATCTTCCTTATTTTCTATTGCACCATCATTATCCATTGCATTCTCTAATGCTTCAGGAATCTGAGAACTATCAACAAGAGTTGAAGCTGCCGATGTAGTTTCAGATGCAGCCGGAGTTTCGACTTTGGCATGTGATGTACTAGGATGCACTGAGAGTTCATTTGGTTCATCAACAGACATCTCTTCTGGGGCATTTGGCTCATCAACAGACATCTCTTCAGGAGCAGAAACTGAAGGTTCCTGCTGCTGTTTCTCAGATGCACCCTATGAATTAAGAAAGTTTAAATCTATAAGATGGTAGTTTCATGAACTTTGAGATTTTTCGATACTTAACTTTGAAATTTTTCTATACTTATTTTTCTTCTACTTACACAAAACCTGCAAATTTACTTTGCAATGAAGTACAATTATTATCTGCTTTTCCTTATAAAAGTAAAAGGAACTACTAACATTGCAAATTCTGCTTAATGTATATTTCCAAGGCAAACAGTGAGGGGGTGATTATACACTCATGCTAATAACTAAGTAATATTGCATAGCCTTGACTATCTTATGCATCAATTAAGCCTTACCTTCAAGATAGGGCATGAATTATTCATTTAATCTTATGAGATGCTGGAATTTAGTATCTCTTCTCCACGACAAAGTGTTATCAATATATCCTGTCTATCTCTTTTAATTAACAATAAATGTAACTTTAGAATTAACTTTAATCAATTGCCACATGCATAAAAAACAAGAACATATAGTATACCTGGCTTTGGCTCTTATTTAAAATGATCAATCACTCATAGAAGCCTTTACATAAATTCTCTTACATAAAGATGCTACCTCACTATTCCTGATAGAAAGTACTTTTTCTGTAATGAAATCTCAATACTTGACTAAATGGCTCGATACAAATTCATCATAATGTATGACTTTTGATTTGATTTGATTTATAGAGATTTTAGCCATTATGCCGAGCACTGGGGCAACTAAGGCCATTCAGCGCTGACACAGAAATTGATCGTAAAAGGTTTGAAAGGTGTTTAAGTAGGAAAACCTCGCAGTTGCACTATGAAACAATTGTGAGGAGAGGTTGGACAGTAAGATGGAAGAAAGACATTATGGACAGAGGCACAGTAAAAGAATGAAAGTAATTGCAGCTAGGGGCCAAAAGGATGGTGCAAAGAACCTTAAGTAATGCCTACATTGCACCAAATGAGGTGCACTGACAGCACTAACCCCCTACAGGCATAATGTACGACAATATCTTTTCTAAATAACAAGAAAGAATACCCTGTACAGTACTGATTGTATGTTTAACATGAATCACCTTGGATTTAACCCTCTTACGCCGACTGGACGTATTAAATGTCGACATAAATTGTCTGTTGGGTGCCGATTGGACGTATGGTACGTTGATAAAAAAAGTTTTTTTAAAAATTTGCGGAAAAATACTTATAGGCCTACCAGGCAAAAACTTTTGAATCACGCGCCTTGGGAGATGCTGGGAGCTCACGGATCAAGGCGTTGTTCCGTTTACAATCGTTACGCAGGCGCGCAAGCGTGAATTTCTTTCTTATCGCAATAAAAAGTATCAGTGACATATCTCAAATTATTTGGTCACTGACATAATTTTTGCACCATTTTAAATTAGCCGTTACATGGAGTATTATATATGAAAATGTGTGCAATTTCATGTAGAATACAACAAAAAAAAATACTCATGATTGTAGCTTTTATCAGTTTTGGAATATTTTCATATAAATAATGATGTGCCAAAATTTCAACCTTCGCTCAACTTTGACTCTACCGAAATGGTCGAAAAACGCAATTGTAAGCTAAAACTCTTATATTCTAGTAATATTCAATCATTTACCTTCATTTTGCAACAAATTGGAAGTCTCTAGCACAATATTTTGATTTATGGTGAATTCATGAAATAAACTTTTTCCTTACGTCCGGGCAGTAACTCTTCCAATAAATTTTTTCGTGCGATTGTCGTAATGTTTGCACCATTTTAAAATAGCCATTACATAAAGTTTTATATATGGAAATGTGCACAATTTCATGCACAACACAACTAAAAACAACCCATGGTTGTAGCTTTTATCAGTTTTGAAATATTTTCATATAAATAACGATAAGTGCCAAAATTTCAACCTTCGGTCAACTTTGACTCTACCGAAATGGTCGAAAAACGCAATTGTAAGCTAAAACTCTTATATTCTAGTAATATTCAATCATTTACCTTCATTTTGCAACAAATTGGAAGTCTCTAGCACATTATTTCGATTTATGGTGAATTTATGAAAACAAAAAAAATTTTTTCCTTACATCTGCACGGTAACTCTTCCGAAAAAAATCAGAAATTTTTTCGTCTGATTGTCATAATGTTTGTACCATTTTAAATTAGCCGTACGTCGCATTCTCGTAATATTTGCTCCGTTATATACCAGGCGTTTCATAGAGTTTTATATATGAAAATGTGCGCAATTTCATGTAGAATACAACAAAAAATAATTGAAGGTTGTAGCTTTTCTCATTTTTGAAATATTTGCATATAAAAAAATATATATAAAAATTTCGACATTCGGTCAACTTTAACTCGTTCGAAATGGTAAAAAACTGCAATTGTAAGCTAAAACTCTTACAGTAATGTAATATTCAATCATTTGTCTTCAATCATTTGTCTTGAAATAAATTGGAAGTCTCTAGAACAATATTTAGATTTATGGTGAATTTTGGAAAAAAACATTTTTTTACGTCCACACGTTACGAATTCATGCATCATTTTGTGATAATATTTTCCCTGTGTTGCTTTGATCATTTTACAGTGTGTTTTATACGAAAATGATCGCAATTTAGTGTACAATACGAGAAAAAAATTAACTCGTTAGCTTTAACCGTTTTGCTCACAGCGCGATTTGAATACAATTATACATGAAATTTTGTTTTTGCGCTATCATATATCGCATTATTTATATATGATAATTATATTTTTTCCATTTCTGATGGTTGCATACTAAACTTCAGGCAATGACAAAAAAAAAGGAACCAAAAATTAACTCTTAATCTTGAAAAATAAGCGCGCTGTGATTTTTTGAAAAAAATATTTTTCCGCTTCCGTGCTCACTCCGAGACCCCCCCGCCATACGGGAGACAATTTTTATTATACCCCTTCGGCGTAAGAGGGTTAACATGACTGTGCTATAACCACTTTGTGTTTGATGCACCAGAGTACACACTTTGGACAAGTTTTGAAAGAAAATTCACCTAAAGTCCCCTTTCTGTATCATCTCAACAATAATTACTCGGGGAATGCTTGAACTGTTGTTAACAGCTAAAACTGCAACAAAAATGTGATTTTAATTCAAGAAAACAGAACACAATCAATACTATCCAGTGTTACATGATGTCAGCAAAAACCTAAGATATCTCTGAGCTGCAAAGTTTCTAAAATGACGGACAACTGTGATAAAACTTCATTGCAAAATCTCCATCATACACCACTTTTATTGCATAATAAATATCAATTACTGGCCTTGAACAGTCCCTAATGAAATAGTCTGGAAATCATGGTCATTCAAGTTGCAGCACGATGATCCCTTACAATAAGAGAAATTATGTACAGTCGAACCTCTTAAATCGGGGAACCTTGGGACCAGGCCACTGCCAGACCACAGAAAATCCCAGAATATAAAATACACCCTTAAAAATCAAAGCCCTATGTTAACAGTCTTGCAGGCTAAGTTTACATATAAATAGCCCTATCATTTGATAACTTCATACCGCATAAATTTTCTTTAAAATAGTGAACTTTATTTACCATACTTAGCCTACATTCCTGAGCTAGCCTAACTGTAAGTCAACAACTTAACTTTTCTCATAATCTGCAGAATATTATTTGTGACTTTCATCTCCTAAATTTACTATCTTCATAATTATTGCTATTAGTTTCTTCATCATTTATTTTGATTGTATAGGGTAATGAAATGACAAAAATAAAGAATGAATTTCGGCGATCAATCAATGCATTCGCCGTCAAAAAATATACAAAGCACACAGCCACTTAATGAGGAAAATTATCACTAAACATTTGTTAATGGAGGCTAAGGAGGTGGGTAGGGAGCATAAATACATTTTCTAACAAAGATTATGCTTGTGCTCCTTACCTCTATCATCATCTGATACCCTTGGGTGGCATATCGAATGGGTAAATATACAACCATATAGATTAAGTGAAGTCTTCCAAGTACTCTAAGAGTAATGAATTCATGTGTTGCCAATGTCTCATTGTTTTGATTAAAAGTTTTGACTTGGTAAAGCCTTCCCAAGCAAAATCTTCAAAAAAATATATTTAGGCATTTAATATCGAAAACATATTTGACTTCACACATTTTTATTACTAACAATTATTTTCATAAAAACAAAACATACGACATACATTCTGCTGTCAGGAAATTGTAAACAATATGTGGCACCACCTTTGTGGGCACTCGACAAACTAATGGCAACTGATTCTAAGTCGAGTTGAACCATGGAAGTTCCCAGACCACAGAATACCAGTTTTAAGAGGTTCAACTATCTATCTATCTATCTATCTATCTATCTATCTATCTATCTATCTATCTATCTATCTATCTATCTATTTATTATCTATCTAATCTATCTATTATCTATCTATCTATCTATATATTATATATATATATATATATATAATATATATATGTATATATATATATATAGTCTATATATAGATCTATATATATATATATATATATATATATATATATATATATAGATCTATATATATATAGATCTTATATATATATATATATATATATAGATATATATTATATATATATATCTATATATATATATCTAGATCTATATATATATAGATCTATATATATATATATATATATATATATATATATATATATATATATATATATATATATATATATATATATATATCTCTCTCTCTCTCTCTTTTAACTTCCACCAAGTAAGTAAAATTTGACACAATTCCCTATGAAAATTAACTTACCTTTGGACCATTACCAAGTTGATTTAGTTTCTCTTTGAGTTTTTCCTCACTAACAGCACCACCTAGAATTTCTAATGGCATTCCTGTGCTTCCACTAATAAAGTACAGCGAAGGAAGAAGAACAACAGGATCTGAAGAAATTAATTAAGGAACATACTTTTCTGACAGCTCAATGTCTGGAAACAAACAACTAATACATGAAACCCATTAATCATACATGAAGTCATGAAGTGTATATACAGTAGTATACTCGACAAGATATTAGGCAGCTTAGCGTCAAGCCTAAAGCACGAAGAGAAAGGGTTGCAGCTTGGACACTTACAAGGAGAGAGCACTCAGTCACTTGCTTGGAAGTTTAATATATATATTTTTTGGTAATACGTATGGGCCAAGACGGTAATTTGAGTTGACAGATAATAGCAGCGATATTTCGTTGAAGCAATCTGACCTTAAAACATAGCAGACATCGGATCAGCTGGTTGTGAGGGGGTATTCAGTTTGATGATAAGTTGCTGAATTTAATCATGGTGGCAACCATGAAATTCTGTCTCAGAAAGTGCCCTGGTATGCCTAAGAAGATTGACTGTTCTCAAGCATCAATTAAAAAGTAATTGATGCTTGAGAACAGCCAAACTTTGATCAGAGGTCTTTTTATGCATACCTGGGTGCTTTTTCAAAGACGTAATCACATGGTTGCCATCTTCGCTAAATCTGGCAACCCAGCGTCGAATTGAACACCTCCTCACGCCCATCGGATCCGATATCTGCTTTGTTTTAAGGCCAGACTGCTTCAGTGCACATATCTCTGCTATTATATTTTGATCCAAGTCACCATCTTGGCCCATATTAAGTCACAGGGGCAATAAAGTGATGCGTAGTAGGCAAAACTTGTGATGGGAGCGCCGAACAGAAAAACATATACAGCCACTTTTCAAACCTCCAAGCAAGTGACTGAGCTCTCTCTCCTCATCAGTGTCCAAGTTCCACCCGTTTCTCTAAGTGCTGTAGGCAGCCTAATGCAATAACAAAATTTATTCCCAACTTTTCCATTACTTCAAAACTCGACTAGATATTAGGCCGCTTGATGCTAAGCGGCCTAATATCTCGTCGAGTATTTGGACAGCTGAGGTGCTACTAATCATAGGAAACTCCACTAAAATACATCTGATGTGCAGACTTTATACTTGAGAGTCTACTTGCGAAAGCCCGGTTTCCTACGCATGCACACTCATTCCCAAAACTGTCTCATATTTTTCTTCTCATGTCTAACCAGGTCCTTTACATTAGGAATTACTTTCAGCGTAGCTGAAATTACAGCCGTTAAATTCTTGAACAAGGTGGTTAGGCAGTAACTACCAACCCACCTGACCGGATGTAAACACCCCACTTTGCCTTTCGGCCCCAGGTCCAGATTGAGGGATGGCATGAGATGGGCATAAATGTAAAGGATCTCAGGTTTGTATAATTAGGAAAAATACAATATACTGTCAAAAATTGTGATTTGTTCCAATACGATATACAAACCCTCGGTCCTTTACGTGAGGAAGACTCACTGATTGGTGGGACGAATATGAGTGAGCCTCTAGAACTGACTGGAGTTCTGCACACCTGGGCTATTCCTCCTGGTCATAAGAGCAAGGAGGAGTGCCCTGCCTCTGACAACTTGATTGGAGTATAGAAGCTGCATGATCAAGACTCAGACTTCTTGGCCTTTTTGAAATGAGTCAGGAATCGTAACTCATCTGAAAATGGGCTGGGAAGAAAATTCAGAGTCGGGGGAATTAATGCAAAGTTCTGGGAAGGGTTTACATTATTGCCAGTCTCCTTCCTCCCCTTACTAGAGGAAGGAGTGGGATTGCTTCAATGATTCTGATAAGAAAAATAGAAAGGAAGATCTATGTGTAAGCTTAACGCATCAATTGCCCGACCAGTCAATGTAAGTTTGAGTCCTATCCTCAACCCGAAGGAAGAGAAGTAGAAGGACGAGGTGGGGAAGGTGGAGAGGCTAGTCACTCTCGCATCCTTCTTACCTCTAGACCGCACACCATAGACGAGATGCAACTTGTCCTCTTGAAGGAGCCAGGTAAGCAAACAACCTGCAAGCATCCATCACCGGTCCAAGGAAAGGAGGTTCCAAGGACCTGTGGGCAGACCCAAAGGAAGAAAGATATAAATATGGTCACAATGAGACCTCATCTATCTTTCTGTCCAACATATTCTTCGGAGTTATGAAATGTACCCATTCACTGGACTATCTAACTGCAGAGAAGTCTCTCATGATCTCGTACAACTCAGAGAAAGACATGTCATCGGACACTTCTGCAATGGCAGTCCGCAGCGGATAAAGACACCGACACTCAATGATGGGTGTCGATCCTTCAAGGGTGCAGCAACATGCCAATAGGACAGAGTAATGACTGATCTGGATCAACCAATACAAAGTCCACAGCATAGCTCACGACGGACTCGGACTCGGACTCGTCAACAGATGCCGACTGACTATGCCGCCACGCATCCAAGATGTAGTCACAACACGACACCCGCCTTTTCAAGGGTTATGCTGAGAACAACCATATAAGTTGTCTATCTGTTTCACAGCCGATGTTGAGAGATGAGATGAGGTTTCTCTCATGGCATGCGCACATCAGCCGATAGTCAATTGCCTTCTAGAGACCGAGGTCCCTGTGATGGCAAAGCAGAAGTTCCTCATCATTAGTTGGATCTCAACTAAGGAGAAAGAATACAATAATACTAGTGAATGACTAAGGTGAATGCGGACCTCTGTCTTCACAGTTGAATTGAGAGATGCAAACTCTCAAGATTCTGATCATAGAAAAAGTCCCGTCGATGACACCAATCAGTGAAGACAGCTTTAATCCCTGTTATTTTACAGAGGACTGAAAAAGCTAATCCGCTATTTCATTGCTGTTTGGTGAGAAAGTTGGAGTTTATAATGAAAGCGTAGCATCTTTCAGTAATGAAAACACAGGGATTGTACTGCCTGAAGAACCGCTTCTCGTGGATTGGATCAGGAAGGATGTTTCTATTTATTCTGGAAGCAGAGCTAGTAGGGCAGGGAACGGGTGAAGCCTTCAGTTATTAACTTACAATTCGGGGTGAACAAAAAATAATTGAACAACTTACGAATTACGAAATGTATATTAGATGACAAACTCAAATTGTCTGAAGAATATAATTCTGCGTTATCGCAGCTGCCAACGGGGCTGGTGCAATGAAGCGGAAGACTAGGCTACAGACTTCTGTTATACCGTGGGGTAAACAGAAAGATGATAATGAGTCTAGTGAGATATATATCTCTGTCTGAAAATCCGCACAACGGCAAAACCGTGCAGGAGAGATGGGCATACACGTATGTGGGAATTCCAGCCAACTAGAGACCCAAGTCTGTGATTGCCGGGCAGAGATTCGAATTGGTAGTTAATCTTCAACAGAGGAAAAACAATAACAAACCAAAATATCTTGGAGAGCAAACAGTGCTGAGGCAGCACAATATACCGCTCGCTCAACTTGTCATTGTGAGTGGCCTGGTAGTCCACTCCATGAAGGAATGCGTTTGGCTAGAACCATCAAGCGCAAAAAAATATACACTCGAGCATCTGCTTTTTAACTGAAATGGGAGGGAAGAAAACCCTCCTATTCAGTGATAATGCAAATGCTGTGGTGTTGTTGGGAAACAATATGACAATTTGTCGAAAATTGCATTTTTCCTAACTATACAAACCTGAGGTCCTTTACATATAGTCCCACCTCATGCCACCCCTCACTCTGCAACTTTTTGCATGGGCCTAAAGCAAAAGTGATTCTTCACCTCTCGGGCGCGCGCACGATCGGACAAGCAGTTAACTACTGTTCTCCCCTTGTTCGAAGCTTACGACCGTCCCAGCTGCCGCTAGTTACCTTCCTATTGTTAAAGGACCTCAGGTTTGTATAGTTAGGAAAAATGCAATTTTCGACAAATTGTCATTTGTTCCGATACGTAATACAAACCCTCGGTCCTTTAACAATAGGAAGACTCACTTCTTGGTGGGAGGAATCTGAGTCTTTTTGGTGAACAGACTGGTGTTCGTACAACCCTGGAGTGCCTCCCTGGTCGTAAGAGCAAGGGAGGGATCCAAACCTCTGTCCGATTGATCGGGGTGTGCACCGCAGGATCAATGGTCAGACCTCTGGGCCAAGTACTAAGAGAGAGGCAAGCGTATCTCTTCGTACCAGCAAGCAAGAACTTGTTCCTGTTTGCAAGAGACAATCATAAAATGATGGGTTTGTCTCAAGTTGGCATCCACTTCCTCACCCTTGTTGGAGGAAGTGGTGGATATTTACTCCTATCCCTACTGAAAGGGATAGGATGGTGCTCTATTGAGTAGCTCACCTGCATCTCGTCCTTACCCAGCAGGGTGACGACCGTGTCCCTCTACCCAGAGGTAGAGGGAAGAAAAAGATGGGAAGAGGAGCCAGTCACACTCTCATTCACTCATCCATTCTTACGGTCACACCAGGACTCGATGCTGTTCAGCCTGCGAGGGTCTGGGTTAACTACACAACGTGTTGAGCAACCACCACGGTTCCCAAGGAAAAAGATCCAAGGAACTGTGGGCAATATCCCGAAGGTAGAAGGAGGTGCATGCGGTCCGGTTGGACCAGGGGCCCCTGCCTTCACTACCTGCGCCACGGAGAAGTTCTTGCGGAACGCAAGAGAATGATGAAGAGGCGTCCACACTCATCTGGTGTCGAGTTTCTTCAGACAGCTCCGTCGCGCCTTCACAGGACAAAGCAGCATAGCCTTCGTATCGGAGGCGGTGAAGTCCATTAGGGAGGGTATTGTGAAGGACTCGAACCAATCGTCAGTTACCGAAGGGTTCTGAGTCTTCGCTACGAAGATCGGTACGAAATCGAGCGTCACAAATCCCCATCCCTTTGTGCTTGACTTCTCAAGAGAAGTCATGCAGTTACCTAAGACGAAAAGAAGGGAATAGTCGTATGACCTATCCCTCTTCTTGACTTTGGTTATGTACAGTACTCATACTGACAAGCTATTAAGACGAAGTAATGATTGCTCTGGAACAACCGAACTAAGTCCACAGCATAGTTCGTAACTGACTCGGGCGCTCTGACTGCTGCCGACTGACTGGTTCGGAATCGGTAGAGGCAAGTTGTCCAAGCATCCGGGTGTAAGTCACGTGACCTTCGCCCTTTAAAGAGTTATGCTGAGAGACCAAACAAATAATATATTTGTTAGTCACCGATGCCGGACGGCGCGGTGATGATTCTCTTAATGCATAAGCTCAAAAGGCGAAAGTCAATTGCCTTCAAAAGACCGAGGTCCCTGATGGCAAGAAAATCTCATAGACGTTGAATCTCAGGTTAAGGAGAAACAACACTATGTGACGTTGAAGACGAAGGTAGGCAATGAATGCAACCTACGTCTTCCAGCTGAATCGAGAGAAGGAATCTCAAGATTCTAAACCTGTGCTTACAAATGACTGAAAACGCTAACCGCCATTTCATTGCTGTCCGGTGTGCAATGAAAGCGGGGCGTCTTCAGTAATGAAACACAGGGGAGAGCCGTCTGAAGAACTGCTTCTCATGGGCTGAACGTTTGGAAGTAGAGCTGGCAGGTGTGGGAGTAGGCGATGTCTTTCAATACATCTGCTAATCCGGGGTGAACAATGAACAATTGCACACCTCCGAATACAAGATATTTTGAGGACAAACTCAGATTCCGCAAAAATCATTCACATTATCGAGATACGATGCAGCAAGAGACTATTACAGAATTCTGTTACCGTGCGGTAAAACAGAAAGATTGGAGAGTCGAATAGATATCTCTGTTTAAAATTCTCGCAATACCGAAGACGATGAATACTAGCTTCACAGCAGTAGATGGTCATTCATGTATGCGAGAATCCCCGTTAATCAGAGACTTAAGTCAGTGATTGTTGGGCAGAGATACGGTTGGTATTCAATCAAAGCAGGTGAGAAAGACATAGCCAACCGTGCATCTCGAAGCAGCAGCTGGTACTGAAATGCCTCGGGCAATTCGATACGCAGTAGCTGTCGCTGACATCCGTCATCCTGAGTTGCCAAGTAATCCTTTCCACGAAGGAATGCGTTCGGCTAGAACCACCGAGCATAAAAAGATATGCTCGAGCAATTATATTTATGCGAAACGAATTTCGGTAAATATAAAAGCTTAAATGGTGTTGTTGTGACAACACCATAAGTATATAAAATTGAAACTGGAAACTCCTGGGAGGTTGCAGGCAACCCGAGTTGCAGTTCAATTAGAATACTTCTCGTCTAAGTCGCAATCCGTAGATTAACTAGGATATGCGCCTACCGCTCGGACAATTCAACTGCTTAGCAGAATCATGTCGCGAGGTTAATATACGTGTAGATATTTGTAGGATTCTGAACAAACGATCTCATCCTAAATTCTTTCCTTCAAGAAAACAAAATAAGGATTGGAGATCGACCACCTTCGATCTCTATCAAAGAGGAGTGAAGAAGTCTTCCTCGAAGGAAAGCTTCAATGGTGAACAGAATACTAAGACGATAGTTCAAGCCAAACTGGATATTCCCGTCCGTTCTTCTCTATTCCAGGTTGGTCGCCTACTGTGAGATAGTCTTCTTTCAGCAGCAGTCTTCTTCCTAATGCTAGAAATTCCAGGAATTCGAGCATAGGCGAGGTTCCCGATTATCGTGTAACATATCGGGATTCTCGTCTCGCTCACTTTGGACCGTGGTCTCGCCTAAGTGTTTGGAGATCGTAAAAAACTCGAACACTCTGAATGCGCTAGAAATTCCGTAGAATTCTAAGCAGTCTGCGAAACCCCCACCGAATTCGTCAAACGACATCGGCTGGTGGTCCTCTCGATTCCCGTAGAAATCGAAAATGGGGCAGGATCCCTCCTCAACGACCGGGGCTTACGTCAGGTAGGACCCACCCGAAAGGTCCCCCGGTAGCGCAGTCCCCAACGTGGGATCCTACAGAGAAATCTCTGTAGGATCCCTCCCCTTTCCCTCGTAGCCGTAAGGAGAGAGGGAATGGGGGAGGAATTGGATACTCGCTCGCCTTCCCAGTGGAACTAGCAGTTGGAGAAGAGTAGGAGCAGCCATCGCCTTGCGGCGATGGCCTCTCAGAGTCTGGGAAAACGTATCGTCAGGAGAAAACGTTTTCCCGAGGAGGGTTACGAACTCTCACTGTAGGTAAGGGTCTGCCGCCACTGTGAACGTCGTCTGGGTGGGGCTGATCGACACCTGACAGGAGAGAGCCGATACCGTCCTCCGACTCATTCCAGTCCTCGTCGAGATCGAAACCTCTCAGGAGGACCGAAGGAGTATTTAAATACGGTGTCTGAAGACACGTAGAAACGCCGCTGTCGCAGTAGAGGAGGTGGAAGTAGCTTGATCGACCGGCCAGAACTGAGAGAGCCTTCTTGTCCGGAGACGAGAGACTCTGGTTCAAGACAGAATCGTCAAGCTCCGATCGCGGCAAACCCACCGTCGGTTTGGGTTCCCTCTCGGGCCCCAAAACGACTCGAGCAGAGACATGGGCTCTGCTGGTGGGAGCGGCGATCCTTCCCCCAGGTCGTTGTGCTGACGAATCAGTGCAATAACCTGGGCAAAGTACTCTGAATCTCGGAAGTTACAGCGTCTTGAGGAGTGAGGACCGTCCAGTCCCCGCTCCAACAAAAATAGCAGCTCCCAAGACCCTCCTCCTTCAGAAGAAGGACCAGCAACAGATCCCTGACGGTTGCCTCCAATCACTTGCGCGTACGTCCTGGCTGGTCCTAAGACCATACCTGGCACGTGCGGCGTCGTGATGACGGGATCGTGAGCGGCGCATCTCTCATGATCACTCCTATATACCTCGCTCTTCCTGGCGTATGCCGAGGAAGTTGAAGGTATCGGAGAGACAGAACTGACGCTACCCCCTCCCCCCCCTGACGGTCGCCTCCAATCACTTGCGCGTACATCCTGGTTGGTCCTAAGACCATACGTGGCACGTGCGGCGTCGTGACGGGATCGTGAGCGGCGCAACTCTCACGATCACTCCTATATACCTCGCTCTTCCCGGCGTGCCATGAGGAAGTTGAAGGTAGTGTAGAGACAGACCTGACGCTCCCCCCCCCGGCTCGCTGGCAGGACCAGCGTACGTGGGGGGCTGCAGCCGATCACCAACCCGCGGTGGGGATCGATCTGCAGGCCTGGCCGTGTCGCTCACCTGTGGCGAGCGGCTCGACTGAGCACGTCGACCCCGGTCCCGTGCGTCAGACGAGCTGCTGCTGGTTACCGTATCCGCCCGGTCCCTGTGGGAGTGGCGGTCAGGTGACCTGCAGAGCTCGCTTTCGCGGTGAGACCGGTGAGCGTCCTCGCGGCACGTCAAACTGCTGGTACCAGCCGAGGCTGGTACAGTCGGTCGAGGGGACCTGGGGGACCTCTTCCCAGCCTCAACCCGTGGCCGGTCAGAGACCGTCACGTCCACCCGAGGTACCGGCTGGTCGCTACGAGAGCGGCCGCTGGCCTGGCGAGAGTCATCTGAGCGACTCTCGCCAGTCTTCTGCTCCGTGCCTCGGTCATGACGCTGAGCGAACTCAGGCGTCTTAACTTTGGCTGCACGGTCACCCGAAGGAGACCGTACACTCGGAACTTCTCAAAGACGAGAAACCGAGCCAGGTACTGGCTTTTAGCAGCAGAGCTGCCAAGACCAGGCGAGGGTGTACCAGCGGTAGCCAGCACACCCTTGGTCCCCGTCTTCTTCTTCTTCTCAGAAGGGGAGACGGGCCCCGTTCCCGAAGGAACAGGAGGACCAGCAGAAGAACCCCCCCGTCACACCGGAGTGAGACGAGCCCTTCGAAGTTCCCGAAGGAGTCTTCTTAGGGGGAAAACCCGGGTTACCAGCTGGTCGCTGCGAGAGCGGCCGCTGGCCTGGCGAGAGTCACCTGGAGCGGTTCTCGCCAGCCTCTTCTGCTCCGTGCCGCGGTCTTGGCGCCGAGCGAACTCTGGCGCCGAAACTTTGGCTGCACGGTCTCCCGAGGGAGAGCGTACACTCGGGATCTCCCGCGAACGAGAGACCGAGCCGGAACCTGGCGTAGCGGCATCGCCGCTAGCACCAGGCGAGGAAGTACCAGTGCTAACCGATACTCCTCTGGTCCCCGTCTATCTCTCCCTTACGGAAGGGGAGACGGGCCCCGCTCCCGAAGGAGCAGGAGGACCAGCAGAAGGACCCCCCGTCCCACTGAGGTGGGACGGGCCCTTAGAAGTTCCCGAAGGAGACTTCTTATGGGGGGAGGCAGCCTTCTTCTTCTTCGGCTTATGGGCCTTAGAAGTCGAAGGGGAAGAGGCAGCAGCAGACGAAGACGAAGATGACACCTTCCTCTTCTTCGTCAGCTCACGCAGGACAGTCGTCAGGTCCTCCATCCTCAGGCCAGGCCGGAGTCGGGCCCTATTGCCGAAGCAACACGGCCCGACTGCAACCTGTCCGGAAGGACCTGGGACTGGGGAAGACACACCATGGGCAGGACCAGCCATGGACAGCGGCAGCGGTAAACACAGAAGGGACAGCCAAGCCAGTAGCGGGAACCACATCAGCGACAGGTACGGCAGGCCCAGCCATCGCCTCATAGAATCATCGGCAGCCAGCAGGAACCTGGGTACTGGCGGCCGGTCCAGGGGCGAGCTGCTGGAACAGCGGAAGTCTGGGGCAGGCAACACGAAGAAAACACAGGCGGCGGCGGCATATCCCTCCTCGGTACGGCGGCGACCGGCCCTAGTAGCGGCAGACGGCGTCACCGACACAGCATGGGGAGTGTAGACCAGCGGGGGAAGCAGCATAAGCGGCCGTGGCGGTTGTATGGAGACCGCTCCAAGGTCACCGCCCCAGACCTCGCTAGACGCTGCAGCAGATCGTGGATGCTAGGCACGCCCTGCAGCCGCAGTGGCCCATACCTGTCCAAGGTCGTCTCCCATGGATGTAGCACCTGCGGTAGCACAGACAGATTAGTAAGAGGGTTCCCTCACGCACGGGGGGTGGGGAGACATGCCCCACCCCGAAACGCAAGGAAGACCCCCAAATACAAAATACAACGAAGAAGCTGAGCGGGGGGCAGGAAAGAAGACGAAGAATCGGATACCAAGGGAGTCGCGGGAGAGCTTTCCGACGACTTCCTGGCAGACCTTCGCTTCCCCTACCCCCGCACAGCAGTGAAAAGTAATATGAAAATGAAACAGAATACTGCACTTGCGATTCACTTCATAGAACTTAAAGGGAGAAAGATCAATTCCCGGGTAAGAGCGGAAACTTGATCCATAATAATATGATGCTATCATAAAATATATATGAAAATGAAACAGAATACTGCACTTACGATTTTCACTTTCACATAAATAAATCGTAAGGATTAATTCCCGGGTAAGAGCGGAAATTGATCCAAAATTAAATTTATGCAATTAATAAATGAACATGAAAAGAATACTGCATTGCGAATCCACTTTCATTGCATTCTATTCATACAAATAAGAGACTCGTGCCGAGCGCAATCACGCTCTCGGCAACGAACGCACAGGACAAAAATATAATGAAAAAGAGTACTTACATCTTTCAATTACACACTTCGCCCAAAATACATGACAGCGCGAGTGCGCCCGCCCTCGCCACCGAGACATAATTCAAGTCAATTTCATGAAAAGAGCGGAAATCGCCGCATCTACGGCGATAGCTCCATGTTGATTCATAATTAAGTAATGAAAATGAAAAACAAAAGTGTACTTACAGTTTCATTTTCAAGTCAAACAAACCATTAGTAGAAAACACAATATAAACAAAGCATACGACGATGAAGCGGGCAGGAGAAGCGATGACGAACACGTCTTCAACACCCGGTGGCCGAAAGCAAAAGTGATTCTTCGATCGGACAAGCAGTTAACTACCGTTCTCCCCTTGTTCGAAGCTTACGACCGTCCCAGCTGCCGCTAGTTACCTTCCTATTGTTAAAGGACCGAGGGTTTGTATTACGTATCGGAACAAACCACTAGTTATCCTAAAGTCAAAACCAGTAACTCTTGGGAGGCCAGAAAGGCTTTCCCGAGTTCCAGGTCAATTAAGAGAAGGTACTATGTATTCTTCTCGGTCACATACCAGCAGAGTTAACTTAGTACAGGTATGTGCCTACTACCAGGACAATGCAACTGGTAAGAGAAGCATATCGCGAGAAATATACGTAGTACAGTGGACCCCCCGTATTCGTGTTCTCCAGATTCGCGGACTTCTCTGGGGAACGTTTCCCTGCATTATTCGCGCATTCGCGGTATTTTTCTATGATAAATATCTACAAATTCCTGGGTTTTTTTTATGAATTTCATCATAAAATGCACTTTTTGTGATAAAACTATTAAAAAACCAAGTATGAAAATTTTTAGTGGGTTTTTCTTGAGTTTTAACAAACAAAATAGGCTGTTTTTAGCATTTTCATAGGGGTTCCAAACATTCGCGGATTCTAACTATTCACGGGGGGGTCTGGTACGCATCCCCCGCGAATACGGGGGGACCACTGTATATGCAGAAGCTAGGTACTATGTCGTACCTCTCAGTAAATGGGGATAATCCACAATGATGTAAAATCCTTCTGTAGTTTAAAATATATATTTCTGGGTTCGACCTGTGTCGGCCGGTGAAATGTCCCTGAAGCACACATTTCTAGGTATAAATAGATGCTAAATATACCAGAGAAAAAGCTAAATGGAATGCTGAAGTTACTACCTTCAGCTCGCTCACCCATAGGGTGTTGGTATAAACACAAGGGCGAGTGGAAGCCACTACCACAGGTATTCTGCCAATTAGAAGACTCCTCTCAAAACCCCTCTCTAGGTAGGTGCCGTTACAACGACTACTTTACGTCTACCTTCCGCTTGCTACTACTTCAACTCCCGCCCGAAGGCTTCATTCCTATATTAGCACGCTTCAGTGTCAGCACGCGCTTTTTTCGCTGTCCTCTTCGAGTGTTTTTTGGCGAAGCATGTCTGCCCCAGAGCCCCAAGCTTTTTCATCTAAGTTGAGTATTCCATTTTTTGTTTTTGTATCTCGTGAGGGCACATGCATCCCTTTTTTAGCCCTTTTTTAGTCCCTTTGTTCTCGCGAACCGGGGTGACGCTCCTTTATATCCGCCATCTTGGGTGCATCATTCACTGTGTGCGTTTTTTCCCTATTGTTATATTATGATGATTTTTGCCTCACCGTTTGCATTTCACTGTTTAGACTACTGTTTTCGTATGCCCCTTCATTTTTCTCGCTTCTGTCGTTTTCTGGAGCATTGGTTTTACGATTTTTATCCTTACGTCGTAGGGCCTAACTCGCTCCTGACGTACTCTGAGGCCTCTTCTTTTATGTTTATCTTTCGTTGTTTTAGCCTTTAGTGGCTCCCTTTTGCGAGTAGTGTGTTTTTGACTTCTAGGCTAGCCTAGCAGTACGCCAGTTTTTTTGTGGAGGCCGATTCCTCTCTCTCTCTCTCTCTCGTGGTACTCATGCATGCATTCTTTTAGTGTGTTTTTCAATGTTAGTCAGTAATGCACTCGATTATATGCACGTTTGTGATAAATTGTTCAGATATTTATATTCTTTTCTTGAGGTTGGAAGTCCTTGCGATGCCCTTCCCTGGTCTACCCGACCAGACCTAGGCTAGGTTTTGGAAGGTAAGCCAGGCAGTCTTGGCCCTCCACCCTTCGGCCCCATCCTTACAGCCTCCTGACCAGGCAATTATGCTTGCTGGGAGAACGGTCCAGGACATAGAGTCCCTCTCGTGTCATGTTTGTAGGACCTAGACCTATCGTACCTGACCAGATTGGAAGATTCGATTTTGGAGGGTTTAGTTAGGTTCTATCCGTCCGCTTCATGACATCCTTTGCAGGCCATGCTAGCCTACCTGACCGGATCTGTACCAATCTTGGAGGGTTAGGCTGGGTTCTTGCTGGGAGCGTTCCCCTTTCCTCCTTTCGCAGTACTTCCAGTAATTCCTCATCAATTATTTTATGCTTGTCTTGTTGTGTGTAGCCTGGGCCTTTGCCCCCTTTAGGGTGTCAGTTGGCTTACCGTCTTCTGCTCCCTTTAGTGGTAGGCTAGTTACAGCTCCCAAGAGGTGTTGGGTCACTGATCGGTTGCTGTGGCCAGGCGATCACGACTCGTCCACTCTCCTCCAGACACTCCCCCCATTCAACCCCCCCCCTCTGCCCCGGTCTCGTTCCGGCGCTGCCTAGCTAGCTCGCTGCTCAAGTAATCCTACCGATGAACGACAGCTAGAGCGTATAGCTTTTCCAGGGGATTAGTCGGAGGAGATTGGATGATTAGTAATTGATGATTAGTAATTTTGTAATCTCTTTTGGCATGTCTCCGGGCCTGTGGATCCTCTGGCCAGGTGGGGTCTACCATCACACCAGCCAGTAGGTTGTACGCCGGATTGTACGTGCCACTGCTCCGCCACTCTGTTGTCTATTTTCCTCTATGTTGTCACTGCCTCCCCACTCATGTGGGGGCGGACCTGGGCTTAAGAGCTGCATTCTAATTACCTTAAATTGCTTCTCTTCCCCGATGCAATCAGACTCAGGCCTAGGTTTTACCTATTTTCCCTGTTCTGCTCGTATCAGCCCGTCCCCGCCGGCTTTTACTGTTATGATAACGAGGTTATGGACTCCGGAGTTGGTGAAGTCTTTGAGAGATCATGTTAGGGTATGTTTTATTTAGCATCTGTTGGTATGTCTCCGGACCCGTATTTGTTCCGGCGTAGTGCGGTCTACCATCACACACGCCAGAAAGTATACACTGGAGTTTATCGTACCGTTGTTCCCGCCGCTCTGTTTTCCATCTCCTATGCTATCGCTGCTCCCCACTATGGTGGGGACGGAACGGGGCTCAGAGAATGCGCCTACAATTGGTTACGTTGCATTTCTCTGCTTCGATGCGATCAGACTCAGGCTTAGTTCTTACCTTATTCCCCTGTTCTGCTCGTATCAGGCCCTCTCCGCTTGTTATAGCTTTGCCGATCCCAAGTATGGACTCCAGAGCAGGTGGAGGCATCCAGAGCTTTATAAATTATAATAAGTTGAAAATTATACCCAATTTTGCCTTTAACTGGCCAAGTACCTAGTTGAAGTGTACTCATCCCGCCGGAATTAACTCCAGCAGCGTTATATGACGATACTCATTTGGTTTTTCAACTTACAGATTGTCCGTTGCCAGGTAGCAGGTTGTCCGGCCGTCCTGTACAGGCATGAGGTCTGCCGATCCCATGCCAACTGCGCCATCCTTGTGGACGGAAGTATGGTTTGGCACCCGGAAGGCTGTACGGTGTGCTACGACCGGGTGAAGATCATAACAGACGAGTCAGTAGGTAACGTACTCGCCTCGTTGTTTCTGTGAAATTTTTGTTACACTTTGACTTTAGGGAAAATTCCTCGACATTGGGGAATCTAATTTGATGATTTTTTACAGGTTAATTTGGCGTTCAAGACCTCTTCGATGGCGTCCCTTAAGGCCTGGGTAGGGGGCTTCGGAAGGAACGGGAAGTCCGGCCAACCTTACGTCCTGTCAGAAGAGCTTTGTTCTCTCCTTTACCCCAACGCTCCATTTTCGGCAGCAGTACCGGCGGCAGTGGCGGCTCCATTAACGAGGGCATCCGCCAGGAGACTCAACCCCCCCAAGGAGCAAGAGGGCTTGTGTAACATCGTCACAGATGAAGTGGCAGCCATTAGCCTTCACCGAGAGCCTATGGCCACGGAGGAACAGGAGGTAGGTAGGGAGGTAAGTGAGGCAGGTAGTCTTCCTTTCAGTCCTACTCCTTCTCCTCCTTCCTTCCAGGGCTTTCCTATGAAGTCCGCCCCCACTTGGGATAGATCGGCCTCAGTAATCCACAAAGGTCAAGGCCTGGAAGACCAGATCCCTGCCGAAGGTGGTTAAACCAACCAAGCCTTCCCCGGCAGACTCCACAAGGTCGTCATCGGCTCCCAAGCCTTCGACTTCCTTGGCTGTGGCTACTCCCCTACTCAAGGGGTCAAGAGCTAAGTCTTCCAAAGCCAAACCAGCGGAGTCTGCCTTTGACCAGGAGGCTTTTGCAAATCTTCTCATGCGGAAGATGAGTGAAGTAGTGGACTCGAGACTGGAATCGATGTCCACAGCTCGCCTCAGGGCTAGAGACTTTGGGTCAATCTATTTTGTCGCTGACCCAGAGGTTACAGGCCCAGGAGGAATTAGTGTCCGGATTCCTCCAGTCCGGAACCACACCGCAGTCCTTGACGGTGCCGGACGCATCTAAGCTTCCGCCATTTGAAAACAGCAACCCGTGGCGGTTGGCTATGAACGCCCTGTTCTCAGAGGGCAAGCTTACCATCAAAGTTTGCGGAACCTGACCGGTGGAAGACTTTGAGTTCTTCCCGGCGGGCCTACAATTTCCCTTCCCAGGCTACGCTAGACTAGCCGAGGATGCGCTAGTCATAGTAGACAAAGTCCCGAAGGAGACGGTTATCTACCCTAGGGACCAGGCTCAATCTGCCTGGGTCCGCACCCTCACGGAATGGGAGCGTGTCAACACAAAGTTGACACCCCATAAGGGTTGCTACACTATGTTTGTGGTCCCACACGAAGTTCCGACTCCTTGTACGTCAAAGGTTGCAGAATTTTACACTGCACGCCGCGATGGAGGATAAACCTATGCCTCAGCTGAAAAAGACGGAGGCTACTTCCTTGCTCTTCCCCAGGGATTTAAGAGTGTTGGGCCGACACTCCGGCAACGTTCACGGTGGGCAGACTTGACCAGGAGTGTGCCTCTGCACAGTTCAGTGAACGTTTGCCTAGGATTCCGGACCCCATGGTCAAGGCGGAATTCGAAGCAAGGTGCAGGCTGAGTAGGTCAATTAACTCAGTCACCACCGCAGAGTTGATTCCTACGACCTTTGCAGAGGAGCTTCTATTTCGGGTCCACACAAAGTCACTTTTACAGGCCTTTCAATCAGACCCGTATGGCTTTGTAGTGGCTAGACGAGCTTGCAGGAAGCATGTTTTTGCTAATGCTTCCATCAGACACGTACCGAACATGCTCATAAAGGCGTCAATCTGGGGGGCCAACCTCTTCCCTGAGGACAAGGTTAGCAGCGTCCTCAGCGAGGCAGCTAGAGCTAAATAGAACCTTCGTGTCCGTTGGGGATTTCCCTTCAAAAGGAAATTTGAGACCCCCAGACCACAATCCCAAGCTAGGAAGGGGCCGAGGAAATACCAGCCTTTCAAGTCCTCTCAGCCTCAGACGGTAGTACAAGGGGTTCCTGTCTCCCAGATCGGCAAGCCTTCGACATCCAAGGCACAGCCACAACAACAGTTTGTCCTGCTGCAGAGTCAACCGACTCAATAGCCTTCGACCTCAACCGCCGTGGTAACTTCCCCTGATTTCAACGCCTCCTTTGAATCACAAGGAGCGTTTCGAGGCTTCAATAAACATGCAAGGAGTAGCAGAGCCAAAGGTGCCTTCCATCAGAGCTAGCTCCAGAGGCAGGGGCTTCAGAGGAGGCAGAGGAAGTAAGACCTCAGCCGATCAGTGAGGCTCCGCAGGTGGGCGGGAGACTGTATCTCTTCCAGGACCACTGGACCTTTAGTCCATGGGCCCACAGTATTGTATCGAAAGGTCTGGGGTGGAAATGGAAGAAAGGGCCACCTCCACCAGTCAGTTTTCACCAGATTCCAACAACAGACCTACTGGACTATGCCAAAGATCCTCTTCAAAAGAAGGCAATAAAGAAAGTCAGTCGCCTGAAATTTCAAGGACGTCTGTCCAGTGTACCGAAGAAAGACTCGGACAAACGAAGAGTGATTCTGGACCTGTCCCGTCTCAACTCATACATTCAATGCGACAAGTTCCGCATGCTGACTGTATCGCAGGTGCGGACCTTACTTCCCCGTGGGGTCGTCACCACCTCTATCAATCTTACAGACGCTTACTATCATGTGCCGATAGCAAGAAACTTCTCTCCATACCTAGGCTTCAAACTAGGAAAACAAGCTTACTCATTCAGTCATGCCATTCGGGCTCAACATAGCGCCCAGAATATTCACCAAGCTAGGAGAGACAGTAATCCAAGAGCTGAGAGCTCAAGGTGTAATGTTAGTAGCCTACCTAGACTACTGGCTTATTTGAGCAACCAACGACAAGGAATGTCGCAAGGCAACAGCCAAAGTAATAGAATTAATAGAATATCTGGGTTTCCAGATAAACAAGGAAAAGTCCCGTCTCATTCCGGCGTCCCGCTTTCAATGATTGGGAATTCAATGGGACCTAACCGCACACAAACTATCTCTCCCACCAAAATAGTACAGAGAGATAGCGAAGGCTACGAGACAGTTCCTCAAGAACAAAAGCGCTTCTCGTCGTACCCAAGAGAGAATTCTAGGTTCTCTTCAATTTGCCTCAATAACAGATGCTCTATTGAAAGCCAGACTGAAGGATATCAATCGAGTCTGGCGGAAAAGAGCCAACAAGAAGTTCAGAGACAAGATCTCTCTGATTCCGCCGCTATTAAAGAAAAGACTCCCTCCATGGACGGAAGTCCGGAGTCTCTCCAAATCAGTGCCGCTGCAATTTCCCCCGCCGTCTCTGATAGTCCACACGGACGCCTCTCTGAGCGGTTGGGGGGCTACTCCCAGTACAAGAAGGTTCAAGAAACGTGGTCGAATACATTCCGCCAGTTCCACATCAACGTCCTAGAAGCAATGGCCATTTTGTTCATGAAACTTACCTGGCAGATATATATATAGCTGTATTTTTCCGAATCCGACAGAAATTTAAACACTTACGACACACGCAGTGGGAGTCAGGTGGTTAGTACCCATTCCCGCCGCTGGGAGGCGGGTATCAGGAACCATTCCTATTTTCTATTCATAATTTTTCTGTCGCCGGTGCTGGAAACACCTGTTTGCAGCACCTCTGTCCAGATTTTGGAAACTTACTAGCTACTTGAGTATCCCTTTTGGTTTTTTCTTTGGTATCTGAATTGGATCGGTGGCTTGGCACACGTTGACTTTGGATTGATTTGATTTTGGTATTGATTTTTCTTTGATCAAGATGTCAGGGTCTAGTTCAACTAGCGCTAGATTTTGTTCTATGTCCGAATGTTGAGGTAAGCTACTGAAAGCTTCAGTAGACCCACATTCTGTTTGTAAGGTTTGCAGGGGGAATGAATGTACGTTTGAAAGTCGTTGTAAGGAGTGTGAAAGATTAACAGAGTCTGAGTGGAAGGCGTATGAAACCTATCTTAAGAAACTTGAGCGAGATAGGTTAAGGAGGTCTTCCTCCAGGAGTGTTTCAGGTAGGCAAGATTTTAATGATTCTCCTGCTAACCCTCCTTCTGTAGTTTATGCTCCTACCCCTGTAGAGTTGCCTCCGGCCCCTGAAGCAGTGTCGGTAGAAGGTAATACTTTATCGCTAATTCTTGAATCGATTTGTAACTTAGAATCAAAAGTGTTAGCTCTGGAGAGCAAAAGTGAAGAAAAGTGCAGTGAATGTGCCCCTTGTGTAGTGGAGGGTGCGTCAGATCGGCCTCATTCCGCCTCTAGACCTAGACCTCTGCTTGACTCCCAGGTTACGGGGAGAGAGCATGTCGAAAGTCGAAGGAGGGTTACGAGGAACCCCCACCGATCTGGCGTGCCTTCGGCAGCTTCTGACGAACCTACCCAGACTGCCAAGGAGCGTGCGCGTGCACGTCTTCTCAAGGAGTGCTTTTCTTCTTCGGAAGCTTCCTCCCCGCGCAAGGGGTGGAGCTCTCATGCCGCATCACGTCCGCTGAAAAGGACGGCTCGTGTTCGGGACGCTTCACGTCCAAGTTGTTCTCCGGAACTTTGCTCTTCGCCTGACAGTGCGTTTGCTGCTTTTCCTCCGCAGAAGAAGCGTAAGGATTCTTCGGAGGCGGAGTCTTTCCTAGATGTTTCTTTCGAGCGCCGCAGTCGCTCTAAGGTGCGTGAAGTGGCGGTTCCTGGGAGTAGGAAGAAGGCGTCCCCTCGCCACTCGCCTGCTCACAGGATCAGCCCCTCCCCAGAAAAGGAGGCTTCACCTACAAGCAAGATTCTCCAGTCTCTTTAGCAGCAACTTCGAGGTGTTATTTCTTCGAGAGAGACTGTTCCACGTCGCCGTAAGAAGGATGACAATCTTCCTGTGAAGAGGTCGAGGCGTTCTCCCTCTCCCTCTCCTCGCTCGTCTCTCTCTCCGTTTGAGTCTCCCTCTAGAGTCGTCTGCTCAGAACTCTAGAGATTCGTTCTGCTCACAGGGTGAGAAATTAGTTTCTCGCTCTCGAGAAGAGGTTGTATCCGCTACTACGAAACTTGTAGATAGGAAGCGCGTTTCTTTAGATGCCGAGCGCGCTTCTGTGAAAGTCAAGCGCGCTTCAGTGGACGCCGAGCGTGATTCGGTACAAGTTAAGCGAGCGCCAGTGGACGCTCAGCGCGTTATAGTGGACGCTCGGCGCGCGCCAGTGGACGCTCAGCGCGTTATAGTGGACGCTCGGCGCGCGCCAGTGGACGCTCAGCGCGTTATAGTGGACGCTCGGAGCGCCCCAGTGGACGCCAGGTGTACACCTGTTGGTGTCGAGCGCGCTTCAGTTGTCGCCAGTAGATTGGCTTCGGACGCCAAGCGCGCGCCTACGGATGTCAGTTTACCACCTCCGCAGCGCAAGTGGAAGCGGGAACTCTTCCTGTTCGCCGCTCTTTCTCTTTTGAGAAAGCTTGTGACTCTTCCTTACTCCCTCCGACTTCTCCAGTGTCTGAAGAGGAAATTAGTGACGCTTTCGTCGAAGTGGATGAAGAACAGCAGTTGGCTCCAGTCTCAACGGACTACAAGGTTTTGACTCGTCTGCTACAGTCAGTCTTTGCAGACACTTTCCAGCCTGAAGCTCCACGTACTCCTCCCTCTCAGTTTTCGTCATCCAAAGCTACTAAGATCTCGGGCTTTGTGAAAATGAAGAAGTCGCTTTCTACGAAGCAAGCTTTTCGCAAGGTCCATGATTGGATGGAAAAGAGGAAAGTTTCAGGCAAGACTTCTTTCGCTTTACCACCTTCAAGACTTTGTGGCAAAGCTGGTATGTGGTACGAGACCGGAGAAAACGTCGGAGTTAAGCTTCCAGCCTCGGCTCAAGGAGACACTGGTAGTATTGTGGATGCCGCCAGAAGATCTTTTCTGTCTTCTCCCAAAGTCTCTTGGACGCATAGTGAGCTAGACTTTCACCTTAAAGGCCTCTTCAGGACACTAGAGGTCTTTAATTTTCTTGACTGGTGCCTAGGAGTTTTGGATGCCAGGTCCAGGAGTTTTCTGATTCCATCAGTCTGGGGAGAAAGCTGTCCAGTGTATTGTCTTGCATGGACAAGGCCGTCAGGGATGGTTCTGAGGAATTGGCTGCTCATTTCAGCACGGGACTGCTTAAGAAGAGAGCACTCTTTTGCAATTTTACTGCAAAGTCAGTCTCGCCAGCGCAAAAAGCGGATCTTCTTTTCGCGCCTTTCTCAGAACATCTCTTCCCCCAGTCTATGGTAAAGGACATAGCTGCCAGTCTCCAGGAGAAAGCAACCCAAGACCTTCTGGCGCAGTCTTCTAGGAAGCCTACAACTACTTCGTCTTCTGGGTCCTCTGCTTTGAAGAAATCGAAGCCCTTTCGATCTGCTTCTTCCTCAAAGCCAGCCCCTCAAGGAAGAGGCTCTTTCAGAGGCAAGACCCCCGCTCCTTCTAAGAGCAAGAAGTGAGAGGGAAGTCCTTCAGCCACCGGTAGGAGCCAGACTTCTACATTTCGCGAGAGCCTGGGAAGAGAGAGGTGCCGACGCTTGGTCTCTGGACATCGTCAAGAAGGGGTACAGAATTCCTTTCCTGAAGTTACCCCCGCTGTCTTTGACACCAAAGGATTTGTCTCCTTCGTATCAGGGAGAAAAACGGAAAGTGCTTCACGATCTACTAGATCAAATGATCGAGAAGCAGGCGGTGGAACAGGTCTTCGATCGGAGTTCTCCAGGGTTTTACAACCGTCTGTTCCTAGTGCCGAAGCAGTCAGGGGGGTGGCGCCCCGTTCTGGATGTCAGCAGTCTAAATCGCTTTGTTACCAAGCAGAAGTTCAAGATGGAGACACCTCAATCCGTGCTTGCAGCCTTAAGACCGGGGGATTGGATGGTCTCATTAGACCTTCAGGACGCATACTTTCATGTCCCCATCCATCCCCGATCAAGAAAATACCTGCGGTTTGTCCTGAAAGGGAAGGCATTCCAGTTCAGGGCACTCTGCTTCGGTCTCAGCACGGCGCCGATGGTGTTCACCGGTGTTCACCGTTCTTATGGAGAACGTTGCGAGGTGGCACCATCTTGCGGAAATAAGGATCTCTCTCTACCTAGACGACTGGCTTATTCAAGCCTCATCGCAAGACCGGTGTCTGAAGGACCTTCACACGACTTTGTCGTTAGCAAGGTCCCTGGGACTTCTGGTGAATCTCGAAAAGTCGCATCTGACTCCTTCTCAATCCTTAGTCTATCTAAGGATTCAGATGGACTCAGTGGCTTTTCGGGCTTTTCCGTCCCAGGGGCGACAACTTCAATGCCTAGACAAAGTGTCAGCCTTTCTAGGGAAGGAAACATGCTCAGTGAGGGAATGGATGAGTCTGCTGGGGACCATTTCCTCACCGGAGAAGTTTGTTTCTCTGGGAAGGTTGCACCTCCGACCACTTCAGTTCTTCCTCTCAAGCAATTGGTCAAGCAAACAGGATCTAGAAGAGGTCTTGTTTTTGACGGAAGAAGTGAAAAAGCACCTCAAATGGTGGTTGGATCCAAAGAAGCTTGCGGAAGGACTTTCGCTCAAGCTTCGGAACCCCGACCTAGTGTTGTTCTCCGACGCGTCCTCCACGGGTTGGGGAGCAACACTAGGAGGGAGAGAAGTGTCAGGCACCTGGAGAGGGGAACAGGTGTCCTGGCACATCAATCTAAAAGAACTTTCAGCGATTTACCTTGCTCTAAGGTTCTTCCAAGAGGAAGTCTCCAACAAAGTGGTTCAGGTAAACTCGGACAACACCACAGCCCTGGCATACCTCAGGAAACAGGGGGGAACTCACTCTCCTTCTCTGTTCGCCGTCGCGAAGAATATCCTGATTTGGGCGAAGTCGCAAAACGTCACGATTCTGACAAGATTCGTGTCAGGCGTGGAAAATGTGCGAGCGGACCTTCTCAGTCGGCAAGGACAGCTTCTGCCGACGGAATGGACCCTTCATCAGGAGGTATGCCAGGCGCTATGGAAGCTGTGGGGACGTCCTCATGTGGACGTTTTCGCAACTTCCCGAACGAAGAGACTTCCGCTTTATTGCTCCCCAGTTCTGACCCGCCCGGGAGCAGTGGCAGTAGACGCCCTACTGTGAATTGGTAGGGACTAGACATTTACGCTTTTCCCCCATTCAAAATCCTCGGGGAAGTGATGAGGAAGTTCGCTGCATCAGAGGGAGCGAGGATGACCCTCATCGCCCCCTTCTGGCCAGCGGTCGACTGGTTCACAGAGGTGATGTCCTTCCTGGTAGACTTTCCAAGGACTCTGCCCCCAAGGAAAGATCTACTCAGACAGCCCCACTTCGAGAGGTACCACAAAAACCTCCCCGCTCTGAGTCTGACTGCGTTCAGACTATCAAGAAGTTGGCCAGAGCGAGGGGTTTTTCAAGACCTGTGGCAACGGCGATTGCCACCGCAAGGAGGCCCTCCTCAATCGCAGTTTACCAATCGAAGTGGGCTGTCTTTAGAAGTTGGTGCAGAAAGAAGGGCATTTCCTCCACCTCAACCTCTGTGAGCCAGATAGCAGATTTCCTTCTTCACCTTAGGAAAGAAGCAAAACTAGCCGTTCCCACGATTAAAGGCTACAGAAGCGTGCTTTCTGTGGTCTTCAGACATAGAGGACTCGACTTAGCGAATGACAGAGACATTCATGATCTCATTAGATCATTTGAGACTGTGAAAGTTCTCCAACCGAAAGTACCATCGTGGAACTTAGACGTGGTACTTAAGTTTGTTCTCATGTCGAGTCAATTTGAACCGCTCCATTTAGCTTCGCTTAGGATCTTACTAAGAAGACCATTTTCCTAACCGCTCTGGCGACGGCGAAGAGGGTTAGCGAAATACAAGTCATAAGCAAGCACATTGGGTTCAAGGATCATAGTGCAGTTTGTTCCTTAAGTCCTACGTTCTTAGCAAAGAACGAGAACCCTTCCAACCCTTGGCCGAGGACGTTTGAGATCAAAGGGTTGTCAGAGCTAGTGGGACCTGAAGCTGAGAGAGTCCTGTGTCCTGTCAGGGCTCTCAAGTTTTATTTGCAGAAAACCAGAGCATGCAGAGGCTCTTCGGAGAACTTGTGGTGCTCTGTGAAAAAACCAGATCTTCCGATGTCGAAGAACGCACTGGCGTTCTTCTTAAGAAGTACGGTTAAGGAAGCCCATGAAAAGTGTAGTGAAAGTGACATGGAGCTTCTAAAAGTGATAGCCCACGAGTTGAGGGCTATTGCTACTTAGGTGGCTTTTCACAAGAATATGGCAATCAAAGATATTTTGGGCGCCACTTATTGGCGAAACAATTCGGTGTTCGCTTCACACTACCTGCGGGAGGTGAAAGCAACATACGAAAATTGTTACTCGCTCGGACCATACGTCGCTGCAGACACTGTTTTGGGGGCAGGAGGTAGCGCTCATCCTACCCTTTAATGGTTAGGGGAGTTTTTAACTTGTGTTATGGTTGTGGGGTTGACCGCCTGCGGCGGATCTCCCTTCCATTAGCTTAGTCTAAGTGTCCTCATTGTATGGTCAATGGTCTAGTCACGTCGTGGTCTCGCCCCTGTTGACAGATCATCTGGAGCTTTATAGGTCTCTACCTCGCTGGCAACTCTAGTAGCACAAGCAGACTTACGCGGCAGTAACCACGAAGTCAGCTATGCTAACAGGTAAGGAACCAAGATATCAATTATCTGCATATATATGTTTCCTAAAATCTTCTATTCTGTCTACTCCCACCACCAAAGGTGGGATTCAGCTATATATATATATCTGACAGGTAAGTTTCATGAACAAAAATGATATTGTAATGATACAATTAAGTTTGTTCATACTTACCTGGCAGATATATATATAGCTGTATTTTTCCGAATCCGACAGAAATTTAAACACTTACGACACACGCAGTGGGAGTCAGGTGGTTAGTACCCATTCCCGCCGCTGGGAGGCGGGTATCAGGAATCATTCCCATTTTCTATTCATAATTTTTATTTCCACTGTCCCCTGAGGGGAGGTGGGTGGGTACTTGATTATATATATCTGCCAGGTAAGTATGAACAAACTTAATTGTATCATTACAATATCATTTTGTTCATGAAACTTACCTGTCAGATATATATATAGCTGAATCCCACCTTTGGTGGTGGGAGTAGACAGAATAGAAAGAATTTTAGGAAAACCATATATATGCAGATAATTGATATCTTGATTCCTTACCTGTTAGCATAGCTGACTTCGTGGTTACTGCCGCGTAAGTCTGCTTGTGCTACTAGAGTTGCCAGCGAGGTAGAGACCTATATAGCTGGTGCACTCCAGATGATCTGTCAACAGGGGCGAGACCACGACGTGACTAGACATATTGACCATACCATGAGGGCTAAGAAGTAAAATAAATATATATATAAAAATATATATCACCACCTGACCCACCTAGCCAAAGTTAAGGTGTGTTAACTAAGGCTTAAGAGTTAAGAAGTCACCGTTGTCGGCGACTCAACTACTAAATTAAGAGCTCTTCCTAACCATTTTCTACAGGATAGGATGAGTGGTACTTCTTGCCCCCAAGATTGTGTCTGCAGACACGTATGGCCCTAGCGAGCAGCAGATCTCATATGCCATCTTCACATCTCGCAGGGAGTGTGAATTGAACACAGAGTTGCTTCGCTAAAACATGGTACTCAGGATGTTGCTGAGTGCCATGCTCTGTTGAAATGCTTCCGAGGCCGCGCCTCACCTCGTGAGGCATTCAAATCAAAAGATTTCAAATCTTTGTGCAAACACAAAGAAGAGCTTTTTTGAAAGACCTCCTTAACAATAAAGCCAGGGTGTTCTTCGATATGGGCAAGTCTGGTCTTTTCGGAACACTGCAGATTGTCCGTACGACTTCGACTTTCTTGAGTTTTATGTAGATAAAACTTGAGAGACCTGACAGGGCACAGGACTCTCTCTGGCTCCTGCCCACTAACTTGTGCCATCCTTGCTTCCAAGCTCCTGGCCCAAGGACAAAACGGGTTTCCATTCTTAGGCCATAACGAAAAGCTTAGAGAGCACACCGCCTTGTGTTCTCTAAAGCCAAAACTTGTGACGATGGCTTAAAATCTCACTAACCCTCTTTGTCGTATCTAGGGTGGTTAGAAAAATGCCTTCCTGATCACATGCAAGAAGTTAACAGGTAGGAGATGTTGGAATGCTTTGACATCAAGAACTTCAGACTATGTCTAAGTTCCATATTGAAAGCTTCGATCTGGACATGCACAGTCAGTCCGTCTGTACTAACGTCAGGTGACCGACCAGTTGACCAGTCAGACGAATCAAGGACAGCAAGGCTGTACCCTGAAGACCATAAGGCACTATTCTTCGCTGAGGATGAGTGTTTGGACTGCCTGGGCGATTCAAGCTAAGCAAACCTTGGGGGGTGTATCAACGCAACCCAACGTTGTTAGCGAATCAACTCCTGAGCCACTCCTGACTCGAGCTTCTGGTGCCAGGAGAAAGGAGCGAGGAGCAAAAAGGCGATTCAGTCCCGAAGGACGAATGCCTGACAGTCCAACCTGGTCTCATGTTAAACGATCATCGGGGGTGTATAAACGCAACCGACTTCGTCAACAAGAAACTCAGGGCTACTATATGTCTCCTGATCTCGCACGAGTGTCTGACTCCGAGAAAACAGGTGAGACAAAAAGTAGATGGTGAGCGAGTTTCGAGATTTCACAGAACTCAAAGATCGTGAAGGGCTTTGTTGTTTGACAGAAGCAAATCTCTGAGCCCAAAGGCCGTCAACAACATATTTGCGTATTCTTTAATAGTTGTGACTGCCCAGCTTATCCCATTCTTCAAACGGAAAGGGAAGACTGCAATCTTATGCTGTCAACATCTCGATAGTCTGAACGTAGTCAGACTCAGAGCGGAGAGGTTATAGGTACCTTTCGTGTTAAAGGAGACCGACTCTCTCGGAAAGGTCTTGGAAGGACGTGACCTCTGTGAATCTAGGGTCTTGAAGGCCAACATGGGGCGATTAGCGTCATTGTCGCTCCCTGTGATGATATAAATCATCTATTACATTTCCTAAGTGATTGAAAAAGGGGAAAAGAGACTAAACTCCATCCCCGTTCAATATCATAGGATGGCGTTTAATGTTACCGCTCCCGGATCGAGAAAAAGAAAAAGGGAGCAGAGAAGAAGAAGCCTCTTCGTCCTCAACCTAGCGAAGAGATGAATGAAAGGACGTCCCTAAAGTCTCCACAACTCTCAACATACTTCTAAAGAAAGATTCCACTCGGAAGTCAGTAGTTGCTGCCTTCGATCGAGACGATTCGAACGGACTTTTGCAATCCTGTAACGAACCTCTAGAGGATCGTTACATTCTAATTACTACGCCTGTTGTTATAATAGGCTCTTTCTCGTAAACCCGAACCGGGACCGAGAGAAGATACTTCCTAAGATATGAGAGAGCTGTGGAAGATCAGAGTTGATATGGACCATGGTTCCAAAAACTCGTTTCGAGGACTGGAGGGACGACTGAATTGCTTCCACTTCTTTCAGATTATGATCCAGGACATCTGAAACCCTCTCCAGATGTCCGGCAACTTCTTTCTATCACCTCAAGAGATACTTAACGCACCGAGAGATGTTCAGAATCATTCCTAGATCTTTATAAAATTTCAGTTTCCCGGTAGGAAAAAACTGTAGAGGTCTGAATTGCAGTCTATTCAGGGAAACAAACTTCTTTAGGAAGGAAATGGTCCCCAGCAAGCTCATCCATTCCCTCACACAGTATGTTTACTTCCCTAATAAGGCTGCGCTTTGCCTAAGCAAGAGAGCATATAATAGTGCAATGTTGTGGTAGACGGTCGTAGTCCTTATTACCGTGCGGTACGAGCACCGAAAGGAGTAAGATATCTCTGTAGAACATATTAAGGCCAAACGAATGCAATGTTTATTCATTCATGTAAGGAATCCCCTCAATTTTAGGCTAAAGTCCGTGGATTGTACGGGCAGAGATACAGTTCGTCAGTCAATCCCGCAGGAAGAGAGAGAGACGTAACTGCCAGCACAGAGATACGGTTAGTCAGTCAATCCCGCAGGAGAGAGCGACTTAACCTACAGCGCATGACAGCGAACGAGTTGGTATGGCTCGTTTGGACTGGAGGAGAGGAGTCAGAGGACAGTGACAGCAGCAGCTTACGATCGTCCGTCATCGTCGTCTCTTAACTTTATGCCTGGGTTGCCAGCTACCCTATTCTATGAAGAAAAAGGTTCGTTATTTTTAGCATAAAGAGACTCTCAAGCTGGTATATTTAAGCGAAACAGAAAACGCTAAATATATAGATGCGTTTGTGTCGTCAGAACACTACCATACAACGGTAAAAGATAAATCGGAAACTCCTGGAAGGCTGCAGGGAGTAACGATTAAATGTCCTTAAAATGGACCATAGACCTCTCGGTTGCCATCCGAAGAGGTAACTACAGCAAGCGTATATGACTTGAACCAACCAGAAATAAAATAACGCAAGGCAAAATATGAAATTATATCACAATAAAGTTTGTTCATACTTACCTGGCAGACATATATATAGCTGAATTTGGAAATACAGCTACATACATATCTGACAGGCAAGTTTCATGAACAAAACTTAGGAGAATCGAAGCAGTCAGCTCAAGCTTCTTATGTTATTGGACATAAGCGTTCATTGACGTAGTCTACAAGTCTATTTCTTGTAACGGAGTCTGCGAATGACGAATGAGAGCTCTTCCGAATCTTGTCAATAAGAGCTTATTCGCTTACGCAATATCAAGTTAATGAGATGTTTGTCAATGAGAACTAACCCATTTACGGGACAAAGAGATATTTTGTCAATGAGGGGATACCCACTTACTTGACAAAACGATAGTATATTGGTCAATGGGGGAAAGTCACTGAATTGACAAAACGTAATACCAGGAAGTCGAGCATTTATTTTCCGATTCCCGTCTCAAACGAGGAAGGGCAAGAATCCTGTTAAGAGACTGGGCTTACGTCAGGTATTACGACGATGTTCAATTCGGCAGCGTAGTCCCGACTAGGAACTAACAAATCTATCATCTGAAAAGCCCTTTCAGATGGGCTAAAAAGCTGGCAAAAATTATCCTGGGAAGAGGAAGAAACTCTCCAACCAGCTTCCTCTCCCGTATCACAACTAATGCCTGCTAAAGCTTAAAATTTATTGGCAGTATGGCAAAGGCAGTCCTGTCTTGCGCTTTCCTGAAGAGCATACTTTTGATGAGTGCCTTTGCAAGAATCCTACTGAACGTTGCCGAGAGTCCTGACGTGCAGGACATCGAGCCTTTATAACCCGTAACTGCCTTATCGCAAAGTCTTGACTGCGGTAGTGGCAACTTAAATTTATTGGCAGAATGGCAAAGCTTGCGGTAGAGCAAACGAGAACTTCCCTTGAGCTTTCCTTAACTCCATCCACCTATGCGAAAAGCAATATTAATTGACAGAGACCTCTTGAATTCACGAAACCCGATGTCTTGCTGGGTTTCGAAGAAGTTGTCTGTTCACTTTAAGCTTACTCCGAAGCACTGCCTACTTCACATTCTTTGCAGGTGAGGTAGAAGGTATCATCGAAGGTAGAGGTAAAAATTCTTTAAGCCCAAATCTGAAACAAGAGCTTGAAGAGTTCAACAGAAACGTTCAGCCAGGCGACACACCTGGCGTGCGCTGGTGCACGCTCGGCGTCACTGGAGCGCGCTTGGCGTCCACTGGAGCGCGCTCGGCGTCCATTGGAGCGCGCTCGCGTCCACTGGCGCGCACGCTCGGCGTCCACTGGCGCGCGCTTGGCGTGCACCCGCGCGCCCCTGGCTTGGGCGTCCGCTCTCAAAAGCTTACTGCTACTATTGACTTCTTTTACGTATTTCTCGGTGGAAAGACGGACACGAGTTCAGGCGACGTTCGCCTTCTTACTTCTCACTGAAACGCATAACGAGAGAGAGAGAGAGAGAGGACGTGAAGCGTCCTCTTCTATAAAGCTTCTATTTAGAGGGCGCGAGTCCATCCGAAAGCTCCAACCCCTGCGCGGGGAGGACGCTTCGGAGGACGAGAAGCAATCCTTCAGGATTCGTGCAGTGCACGCACTTAGGCAGTCTGGGGATTTTTCATCAGAAACTGCCGAAGGCACGCCAGATCGGTGGGGGTTCCTCGTAACCCTCCTTCGGCTTTCGACATGCTCTCTCACTGGTTCTGGGAGTCAAGCAGAGGTCCCGGCCTAGAGGCGAAACGAGGCCGATCTGACGCACCCTCCACTACCAACAAGGGGTCTCACTGCCTTCTTCGGCACTTGCACTTTTACTCTCTAAAGCAAGCACTTTCGATTCTAAGTTACGAATCGAAGGAGTTATCAGAGAAAGGGCAATTTCTCTACAGACACTGCTTAGGGCCCGAAGGCAACACTGCAGGGTTAGGAGTAACAATTACAGAAGTAGCACTTCACAGCAATGAAGGAGAGCGAGCACCTCTCGTAGACATATACATAGCCCGTAGGCCATACTACAGGGTTATGCAAAATAAAGTCTACAGGAAGGTCTGATTAATTGCGTACATACGAATCATACGTCTTCCTTACGGAATTAGACATGTTTACTGATTAATTGCGTACATACGAATCATACGTCTTCCTTACGGAATAGACAAAGTCTCACACTCCTTACATGACAAATCTCAACAAAGAAGCAAGACCCATACCCCTCGTACATACCAACGTGCGAATCTACCGAAGCTTACGGTAGCCACACCCTATTTTCTTTGCAGGACAACCCCGTCTTGAAAACCTAATCCTTAACTATATTCAAGATATTTTATGCAAAAATGAATCAAATTCAAATCAATTTAAGATAGCGTATGCCTAGCCACAAATCCAAGTGAATAAATCAAAAGACAATTAGGATACTTAGCGGCAATGAAGTTTCCAAAATCCTAAGACGGAGGTACTGAAAACAGGTGTTTTCAGCACCGGCGACAGAAAAATTATGAATAGAAAATGGGAATGATTCTGATACCCGCCTCCCAGCGGCTGGGGAATTGGGTAACTAACCACCTGACTCCCACTGCGGTGTGTCAACTAAGTGTTTAAATTTCTGTCGGATTCGGAAAAATACAGCTATATATATATCTGACAGGTAAGTTTCATGAACAAATGATATTGTAATGATACAATTAAGTTTGTTCATACTTACCTGGCAGATATATATAATCAAGTACCCACCCACCTCCCCTCAGGAGACAGTGGAAATAAAAATTATGAATAGAAAATGGGAATGGTTCCTGATACCCGCCTCCCAGCGGCGGGAATGGGTACTAACCACCTGACTCCCACTGCGTGTGTCGTAAGTGTTTAAATTTCTGTCGGATTCGGAAAAATACAGCTATATATATCTGCCAGGTAAGTATGAACAAACTTAATTGTATCCAAGTCAAGCAAAGTAAATCATGTAATGATTGCAATTTTTTCGTTAGCAACGAAAAATCATTGGCACCTGTCAGATACTCACCTGGCAGGAGTACGGAATGTCATTGCAGACTCACTATCCAGAACAACTCAGCTGGAGCAATTGGCAGATTTACCTATTTCTGCCAGTAAACCTCCTGATGAATGTCCTGCACAAACTCAGATCTTTCACAGGACAGGTAGCATTGGTAGCACCCACCTGGCCGAAGAGCAATTGGTTAATTGGTTTCCTCTTCTACTAGAGTTGAATCTCCGTCCCAGACGGATTCCCAATCCAGAACCGACTCAAATAGTACAAACTCGGACTGTGTCAGCTTCCTCAAGAATTCTGAATTCCCTAACTTTAAGGACTTCATGAAGTTTGCAGCACAGAAGGATGCTAGTGTTGATCCACTAAACATCCTGTTCGTAGAGTCAGATAAAAGAGTATCAACACTCAGACAGTATGATTCAACAGTAAAGAAATTGGCCATCTTTAAAAGAATCAGATGTCCAGAAGATGACTATGAATCTGGCAATTTCATTCTTTAGAACCCTGTTTGAAAAAGGCCTCGCTGCTAGTACCATTACTACGACTAAATCTGCCTTAAGGAAGATTTTTCAGCTTGGCTTTAATATTGATTTGACAGATTCGTACTTCTCGTCTATCCCTCAAGCATGTGCCCATCTGAGACCGGTGGACCGCCCCCCACACAGTCTCCTGGTTTTTAAACGATGTACTCAAGTTGGCTTCAGACACTGATAATGAATCATGCTCATATATAACCCTTCTCAGGAAAACATTATTCTTAATAAGTCTGGCTTCAGGCGCCAGAATATCTGAACTGTCTGCTCTTTCTAGAGAACCAAATCACATTGATTTCCTCCCGTCAGGTGAAGTTCTACTCTCCCCAGATCGGAAATTCTTAGCAAAGAATGAAGACCCACAAAACAGGTGGGCTCCATGGAAGATTATACCTCTCATACAGGACCCATCATTGTGTCCTATTATCACATTAAAATCTTATCTGGGCAGAACTTCTGAAAAGTCTTCAGGTCCTCTTTTTATTAGAGAAAAAGGTGGAACCATTTCCTTGAAAGGAATCAGACAACAAATTCTTTATTTTATTAAACAAGCCAATCCGGATTCAGTCCCTCACGTCCATGATATCCGGGCAGTGGCTACCTCAATTAATTATTTTCACGATATGAACTTCGAGGATCTTAAAAAATACACGGGTTGGAAATCCCCAACAGTATTTAAACGCCACTATCTAAAGAATTTATAGAGGCCCTTAAATTTTCAGCAGTGGCTGCAGGGAGCATTGTCTCCCCTGATACGGCCTAGTCTTGTAACTCTATTTCCTATTCCTTTATTCTGCTATTAATTTCCTTGATACTCACTCTTTCCTACCTGCCTCATTCGTAATCCCTACCTGTCTCCCTTAGGTTCCGGGCTGGTTTGCTTATCAACCCACTCCCGGACATGTACATAGTTCATATTTGTTGATTTTGTATTCCTTACCTGTTGTTTTTCCCAGGATAGTATGGATTTGGTCATATTTGATCCCCTTTTTTACCATTGTAACTTGTTACTCTTACATTGGTTATTAAAATGATATTGTTATGTTACAATAAAGTTTCATACATACTTACCTGGCAGATATATACATAGCTAAGACTCTCGTCGTCCCCGACAGAAATTCAAATTTCGCGCCACTCGCTACAGGTAGGTCAGGTGATCTACCGGCCTGCCCTGGGTGCAGGACTAGGAACCATCCCCGTTTTCTATCATATTTTCTCTCTTCCACCTGTCTCCTGCGGGGAGGCTGGGTGGGCCTTTAATTGTATATATCTGCCAGGTAAGTATGTATGAAACTTTATTGTAACATAACAATATCATTTTCATACAATCAACTTACCTGTCAGATATATACATAGCTGATTGGCACCCTTCGGTGGAGGTAAGAGACAGCTACTATATGGAATAGACAGGTAAACAACATATGTTGTAGGTATAAAAATAAAACCTTGGTTCCTACCTGATAGGTGGTAGACTTGGTGGTGTTTGCCAGTATCTGCATCACCTCAAGAAACTTTAGCGAGATATGTGATCTATGGCCAAGAGTTCTTGTGGGTCTGCCGATGGGGTCTTACCCACTTACTCAGCAGAGCCTAAAAGGACTTTGTCAATGGGTGCTGATCCACTTATATGACCAATACACCTTCTGAAGGAGCACACAACCAATCCCGACCACCTGATCCTAACCATGTGTTAGAACTAAGGATTGTTACGAGTTATCCCCGAACTCGTCACAACAACCGTAACTCAAAAACCACTACGCACACATACATAATTTTTCAAAAAAAAAATATACTCAACTAATTGGGTATGACGAGAATTCTCTTATGAACAACATAGACGGCCGCCCGTGCGAGCCTGAATCCTCCATGTTCGAAGAGATTCTCGACCATATCCAAACAGAAGAACAGTATATACATTCTAAGGATTGGTGTCGGCTCCCGTACCCAGAATCGTATCTGCCGATACGATAGGACCTAGAGAAAAACACTTCTCATACGTCACACGCACGTCTTTCAAGTAATGAGATGCAAAAACCGAGTTGCATCTCCAATATGTCGTATCTAATATGTTTTTAAGTGACATATTCTTATAAAACGAGAGAGACGTCGCAACCGCTCGTACTTCATGAGCTTTTACTCTCAGAAGTTGTAATTGTTTCGTCCGGCACAGACCTTGTGAGCGTCCGTAATGACGTTCCTTACAAAGAACGCTAGAGCGTTCTTTGACATCAGTCTTGTGGGGTCTTTGACCGCGCACCAAAGACCTTGTCTGGAGCCTCCCAACTGACGTTTCCTCTGAAGATAGAACTTCAGAGCTCTAACAGGGCATAGAGACCTCTCTGCTTCTCTGCCTACGAGGCTAGACATTCCTTTGATTTCGAATGACCTAGGCCAGGGATTCGTGGGATTTCTCGTTTTTTATTCGCTAAAAACAGAGTTTTAAACACGAGCAATCGCCGGAGTCTTCCTTGAATCCTACTTTATCCTGCAGAGCTTGTAACTCACTAATTCTTTTTGCCGTTGCTAACGATAAAAGAAATAGGCATTTTCTAGTTACGTCTCTAAATGAGGCCTGATGAGGAGGTTCAAATCTATCCGAAGACAGATATTTGAGGACTACGTCCAAGTTCCAGTTCGGAGGTACTGGCTCTTTAGACTTTGACGTCTCCAAAAGATCTTATGAGATCGTGGAGATCTTTGTTATTTGCCAGATCTAAACCTCTGTTCCTGATACAGCCGAGAGCATACTCCTGTATATCCCTTTATTGTGGATACGGCTAGATGCGATTTTACTCTCAGGAATAGCAAGAAATCAGCAATTTCCGCTATAGAGGTAGAGGAGGAGGACAACTTCTTGCGGCTCTACACCACCTTCTAAAGACCTCCCACTTCGACTGGTATACTTTCGAAGTGGAGGTTCTGCGAGCTCTCGCGATCGCGCTTGCCACTTCGCGAGAAAAGCCTCTCGCTCTGACAAGTCTTTCGATAGTCGAAAGGCAGTCAGAGCGAGAGCGGGGAGGTTTTTGATGGTTACCTCTTGAAGTGTGGTTGTTTGAGAAGATCCGTCCTTCCTGGTAGGGATCTTGGAAAGTCTACGATCCACTCTACCACCTCCGTGGAACCATTCCTGGGCCGGCCAAAAGGGGGCTATTAAAGTCATCCTGTCTCTTTTGACGCCACAAACTTTTCAATACTAACCCCCCCCAGGATTTTGAATGGGGGAAAAGCGTACACGTCCACTCGAGACCAGTTTTAGCAGGAAGGCGTCTACCATAATTGCTCTTGGGTCTTCCACGACCGAGCAAACACTGGGAGCCTTTTCGAAATGTATGTTGCGAATAGATCCACGTGAGGAGTTCCCCACAGAGACCAGAGATCGCGACATACTTCCTCGTGCAGAGTCCCATTCTGTATGAAGGACCTGGGTTCCTCCTGCTGAGCCTGTCCGCCCCTCACATTCCTTACTCCCTGTACGAACCTTGTCAGCAGGGAGATGTTCCTGTGAGACGTCCAAAGTAATAGGTCCCTCGTTAGTTCGTAAAGGAACGAGGGAGTGAGTCCCTCCCTGTTTCCGAATGTAGGCAAGTGCGGTGGTGTTGTCCACGTTTACTTGTACTACCTTGTCTCTCACCAGAGGTTCTAGGCTCTTCAAAGCCAGGTGAACGGCGAAGAGCTCTTTGCAATTTATGTGCCAGGACACCTGTGCTGGTTCCCAGGTGCCTGACACTTCCCCTCCGAGCCTAATGTCGCTCCCAACCCGTCTCCGACGCGTCGGAGAACAACACTAGGTCTGGGTTCTTTTGATCTTGGAGAGGACCCCTTTGTTCTCTTCCAGAGGCAGCAACCACCACTGTAGGTGTGCCTTTACCTCCACTGGAATGGGGAAAAACGTCCGACAGTTGTCCGTTTTTCCAGCTCCAAGACTTCTTGAGGAAGAATTGAAGTGGACGGATATGAAGTCTTTTCCGAGAGGGAAGAATTGTTTCCAGCGAGGAAAGCGTCCCCCAGAAGGCTCAACCATTCCCTCACTGACGTTTGTTTGCTGTTTCTCTAAGAAGAGAGAGATTATCCTCAAACCTTTTCGGTTCTCTCTTGCGAAGGAAAAACTCGAAAACCCCGAGAATCCATCCGAATCCCCAGATAGACTAGGTCTTGTCTGGGGGTCATCTGAGACTTCTCGAGGTTCACAAGCAATCCCAACGCCTTGGTCAAATCTAGAGTTAACTTTAGGTCCTCCAAACACTGTCTCTCCGATCTGGCCCTGATGAGCCAGTCGTCTAGGTACATCGAGACATTCACTCCTTTGAGATGAAGAAATCTCGCCACATTTCTCATCAGCTTGAAGACCTGAGGAGCTGTGGACAGGCCGAAACACAAGGCTCTTGAACTGAAGATCCTTCCCCCGTCATGAAACGGAGGTACTTCTTCGATGAAGGGTGGATCGGGACGTGAAAGTAGGCGTCTTGGAGATCTAGAGACACCATCCAATCTCCTTGTCGTAATGACGCTAGACTGAAGCAGAAGTCTCCATGGAGAACTTCTCCTTCTGAACAAATTTGTTCAGAGCGCTGACGTCTAGTACTGGTCTCCAGCCTCCCGAGGCTTTCGCCACTAGAAAAAGGCGATTGTAAAACCCCGGGGAGTTCTGATCCATTACTAGTTCTACTGCACTCTTGTCCCACATTTGTTCCACCATTGATCGAAGAGTATCCCTCAGCACAGGATCCTTGTACTTGGCTGATAGTTCCCTTGGTATAGACGTTAGGGCGGAGTATTCAGGAAAGGGATACGATATCCCTTCCTTATGATCTTTAGTGAAGACGCGTCTGCGTCTATCAGTGTCCAGGCTTCCACGAATTCCAGGAGCCTGGCACCTACTGGTGTTTGGAGGAGAAATGTTTCATTTGCCCTTTTTAAAGGGACGAAAGGCGGACCTACCTCTTCTCTCTGGAGCCTTCCTTCTTGCGGAGGTTCTGGAGATCGGACCACCTCGAAAGGGCTGCCTAGAAGTGCTAGGTTCTTTCTTGTCCGACACTAAAGCAGGTTTCTTCTTCCTAGCTGACTGCGTCAGAAGATCCTGTGTCGCTTTCTCAGTTAAAGAGTGAGCTACGTCCTTCACTAACTTAGAAGGAAACAAATAGTCCGAAAGAGGAGCATATAGCAGAGCTGCCCTCTGCGCATGCGAGACTGCCTTTGTTAAGAAGGCGCCATACACTGTCCTTTTCTTCAAAAGCCCTGCTCCAAATAATGCAGAGACTTCCAAAGATCCATCCTGTACTGCTTTGTCGATGCACGACAAAATGCATAACAGGGCTTCAGGTTCGATTCCCTGCGAATCGTGAGCTTTCTTGGACATCACCCCAAGGGACCAATCTAAGAAGTTGAATACTTCCAATACATGGAAAAGTCCCTTGAGGAGATGATCCAGTCCGAAATACTCCAAGTTTATGCCCGGGCAGAATTAAGACTAGGACGCCTTGAAGCGTCAAACTAACGTTGAAAAGTCTGCCTCTGTAGTAGAAGGGAGAGCGATACCCATATCCTCCCCCGTCTTGTACCATATGCCTCTTTTTTCCCAGCTAACCTTGCTGAGGCATGCAAAATACTGTCCTGGTTAAGTCTTTCTTCGACTTCATCCAGGCGTCTAAGGCGTGTAAGCCCACCGCTTCATCGAGATGGTGGGCTCATCTTCAGAAAAGACGAAGTCTTCTTCGCCTTCGCACTCGAAAAAGAGCGAGCGCGGAGAAGGAGGAGCAGCCGGAGTCAACTCGTCTCCGTATTCCTCCAGAAGCATGGTTGTCAACACCTTTATAGTTGGACAAGCCCTCTCTTCCAAGATCGTCATCCTCCGAGTTTCGTTCGAACTCGTGATAATCCTGAGTTTCTGTTCTCCTTTCAGAATGTTTCCCTCTGGGGGGGAGACAAACTCCTGATCGGAGAGGGGCTAAGGGAATGAAAGTCTTTCCTTTTTCCCATCCTGATCGACTTGGAAGCCGTCACAACCTGCGGCTTCTCTCGCGCTTTAGAAGACGTCATGTATGACGCTTCCCGCTCTCCGAGCGTCATGTATGACGTCTCTTGTTGACGTTTAGAAGACGCTTCGCGTCCGGAAGACGCTTCGCTTTCTAAGGGCTTCCTACTCGGCGTCACAATCTTGGACGGAGCGTCACGTCTAAGATCCTCTTGATTTGACGCTTCACTTCTAAAAGACGTCTTCCGAGCAGGTGCGAGAGGACGAGACTTCTTAATAGGAAGCGTCACGTCCTTCCGACGGGGCGCTAAAACTCCCACAAGAGATGATAGTTGTTCTTGCACCGCCATAATGATCTTCCTTGAAGCTTCTCCTACGTCTAGCACCTGACGCCCTTCGTCATCACTCGGGGAAGAAGCATGATGGGGTACTTCCTCATAAGCGTCAGGTGACGTTGACGCCACCTTCGCCTTCTTAATAGCAGACGGGGCGTCATCCGAGAAGCGTTTCCGGGCTAGAATCAATGTCTTGCTTCATATGACGCTTCAGCGGTCTCGATAAGTTCGACTCCTTCCACCCTCGTTTAGGTGAGGGAGAGGGAGAGGACGAGAAACACTCGCGAAGGACGCTTTTTCTATAGCGCCCTTGAGCTGGCTGCCATGAAGCAAAGCTAGCTGAAGGGACGTCTGACCGTTGGGGATTCCCTCCGACCTCCTTAAGGCTTTCGACTTTCCTTCTCCTCTGGGCATGTGAGCTTGGAAGAGGTCTAGGCCTGGGAGCGCCGCAGGGACGATCAAACGCCCCCTCCACAACACTGATAGGGTTCACTTCACTAAAATTTTCACTATCACTAGCCTTACCTTTCGAGTCCGCCATCTTGGACTTCATGTCTCGAATCGTCGCTTTCAGATTGGCGATTCCGATGCCGAATCCGAAAAGACACTGAGAATGAGATTTATAGGGAGAATCTACAGTAGTAGGGTTAGAATTATCATTGAAAGGCTCAATAGGCCTTGAATTCACACCTTTCAGCCTTCTAACTCTATCCCTCTCTAACTTCTTCAAATAAGAAGTCAAAGTCTTCCATTCTTCTGCATTCAAACTCTCGCATTCCTTACAAGTGTTAATAGCAGAACACTGCACCCCCCTACATTTACGGCATACAGTGTGAGGATCAACCGAAGCTTTCGGTATCCTCACCCTGCAGCCTACATTCACACACATTCTCACACTCACATTAGAATCAGACATACTGAGAAAAATCCAAAAGAGTTATTCCAAAAACAGTCCACAGTAGCGAATGCCAAAACACGATCCAAATACGTCACCAAAAGTCGAAAAACGCTGATCAAAGTGTTTGAAAATGAATCCAATCAGGAGGTAATAACAACAATGTTGATACCACGGCGACAGAGAAAATATGATAGGAAAAACGGGGATGGTTCCTAGTCTGCCACCCAGGGCAGGCCGGTAGATCACCTGACCTACCTGTAGCGAGTGGCGCGCAAAATTTGAATTTCTTTCTGTCGGGGACGACGGAGTCTTAGCTATGTATATATCTGACAGGTAAGTTGATTGTATGAAAACTTAATTTTAAGAGAAATTTTTATTTTTATTTTTCCTTATGTATCTATTAAATTTTGTGATTTACCAAGCTTGTATGGCCAATTCTCTGATACTATTTCACTGGCCAACACATCCCTCTCTTCTCCTGATCCCTACCCTTTAGCTGGCCCAAGCTTGGGTGCGTAATTCAGGAATGAAGCCTTCGGGCGGGAGTTGTAGCAGTAGCGAGCAGAAGGTAGACGTAAAGTAGTCGTTGTAACGGCACCTACCTAGAGAGGGGTTTTGAGAGGAGTCTTCTAATTGGCAGAATACCTGTGGTAGTGGCTTCCACTCGCCCTTGTGTTTATACCAACACCCTATGGGTGAGCGAGCTGAAGGTAGTAACTTCAGCATTCCATTTAGCTTTTTCTCTGGTATATTTAGCATCTATTTATACCTAGAAATGTGTGCTACAGCGACACAGGTCTTCCCCCAGAAATAGATTTTTCCTTTGTCAAAATCCCTTTTCTTGTACAGGAACTTTTAAAGCTTTCAACCGTCAGCCATGGTCTTGTTCATTAAAATGTGGTCACACATTTTAGTAAACAAGACCACAGTTGATGGTCGAAAGCTTTAAGTTCCTGTACAAGAAATATATATTTTAAACTACAGGAGAGATACCCCATCTACGACACTAACCACAGAAGGCAGCCCACTTTCCCTGGTAAACAGCTCCAAAGGATTTCCTCAGATATCCAGCCATCTCTGTCGCTGCTCGACGCGAAAGGCCTCTTGCTCGTAAGAGATGGTGGATAAGCTCCAAGCATGAAGACACAGGGACTCTACTGCTCGATGGTAACGTTCTACATGCGGCTGAGACAGCAGGTTCTGCCACGAGAATCTCTCTCGGTGCCTCGGAGAGATGAGCCAGAAGGTCAGGATACCTGAGGCCATTTGGGTGCCATCAGAATCATCCGTAAATTCTGTGTGATCCGCACCCTGTTGAGCACGGCTCAAATCAGGCAGATGGGGGAAAGGAGTAAGCTTTCAGGTTGTCCTATGGATGTTGGAACGCGTCCTCTGCTGCTGCCCATGGGTCCGGTACAACCGAGCAGAAGATTTCCACCTTCCTGTTGTATTGGGTGGTGAACAAGTCTATGACTGGATGCCCCCATAGGTTGAAGAGCCTTCCTGCTATGTCCTGGTGTAGGGACCACTTGGTTCCTACCACCTGATTCTGGCAGCTGTGCTTGTCTGCCACTGCATTCCTCTTGCCCAAGATGTACCTGGCTGACAGCTCTACTGAGTGACTGCCCACTCGTGCACCTGCATTGTCAACCTGTGGAGCTCGAGGGAGACAAGTCCCCCTTGCTTGTTGATATATGCCACTACCATGGTGTTATTGCTCATCAACAGCATGCAGTGTCCCATCACTCGTTCCCGGAACTCCTGGAGAGCCCGGAAGGCTGCCTTGAGTTTGAGAACATTGATGTGAAGGTGCTTGTTGCGATTGTTCCACACTCCTGCAATCAGCAACTCTTCCAGGTGTGCACCCCACCCCTCGTTTGATGCATCCGAGAACAGGAGCATGTCCGGAGGGGGAGAGGTCAGATCCACTCCTACCGTGAGGTTCCTGTCGTCCAGCCACCAATCCAGGTCCTCCAAGAGAGGAACAAGGAGAGACTGAGGATCTTGTGACTGGGACCAAAAGTTCCTGAGTCTCCATTGAAGAGACCGCAGGCGAAGACGTCAGTGAGGGACCAGCTTCTCCTAGGACGACAGGTTTCCAAACATGACTTGACAAAGCCGAGCAGGTTGTTCCTGTCTTGACACGCCACCAGCTAAAGCAGACCATGGAAGTCCTGTCAAAGCTCTGGGTTCTCTCTTGGGTCCCCAAAAGGATTCAAGGTGAGAGGGACGATCTCCTGCAGAGGAGGTCGTGGTTGCTTCCCCGAGATTGTTGTGCTGATGAATCTGCATGACAGTCGCTGGTATCTCAGGGGTGTCTGAATCCCTTGATAAAGGCCCAAGTCCTTCCAGGGATCAGCCTTCCTGATCTACTCCTCCATATGGAGGAACCCAAAGCCAGACCCCTTTGATCCATACTCCATGACTTTGGCGTACAATTGAAGGTCCTAAGACCCCAGGGATGTAGGCTGCTGTCGTCGAATCCCATGGAGAGCACTCTGCGGGGTTCCTGCTATTCTCCTCACCCCTACCGGTGTATCCGAGGAGTTAGAGGGAATAGGAGAGGTGGATTGGACACCTTCGCTCCTCCTAACAGCATTGCTGCCAGGTTGGGTGAGCCACGTACTTGAACCAACCCGGGGTGGTGACAAGTGAGTGTGTCCAGAACACAATCGTACTGATGATGCAGATTTCCGAGAGGAATACGACTGCTCTTGCCGCACTGTAGCAGTGCTGGTGGGAGCCATGGTCTTCTCATGAACAGAGCTGTTGCCCGCAGAGACGCGGCCCCCTGCCTGGCAAGAACGCGCATCCTCCTTAAGACACACCCCAGTGCTCTTCGAGGCCAAAGCCCCTGGCTGGTGAAGAGGACTGAACAGGGGACCTTCTCTGTCTCTCCCGTTCCTCCTTCCGTAATGGGAGGTGCAACATCCTTGGCCCCTGACGAAGAACCAGACTTGGTCTTCACAGGCGGGTCTGAGCCACGGCTCAATCCCTTCTCCCGTTTTGTGCCACTGTCCTGATGGGGAGCTGATCCCATGTTCTTGTCAGTGGATGTGCTACCTCCCTTGGAAGGTTGCACATCCAAGGAAACTTGCAAATGAGATCCTGACAGGTCTCTGGTCAGTCCAGAGAGATACCCAGGAGCTGGAGAGTGAACCTTCATTTGTGCTCCAGAGGCTCCAGAGGCCTTTGCCTCTGAAGGCAAAGCCTTGGTTCCCACTCCCGAAGGAGAGGGCAAGCCGACTGCCTTCCACTCAGAGGAAGAATACAGACCCTTCAAAGTTTCGACACGAGACTTCTTAGGGGGAGGAGAGGCAACCTTACCCTTCTTAGGTTGAGAAACCTTCAACTCAGGGGGAGGAGAGGAGGAGGCAGATGAAGACAAAGACGAAGACGACGACGACAATGAAGACGAAGACGTCAACTTCCTCGATCTCTTCCTCTTCGACTTCCTATCTGATAGCTTCTGCAGGATTGAAGTGAGAGCCACCCAAGGAGCATTGGAGTGAGATGGCTCGCGTACAGGGGGCAGTAGCAGAGTTGGAAGCAGGAATGGGCATAGGTATAGGAATGGTAGTCGGTACGGGAACGGTCGCCGGTCCGGATGTCACAGGAGTGACAGGGTAGCAATCTGGAGTGCGCTCTGATGAAGCAGGCCCCACCCTGGGCATGGCTGGCATCGCTGTCACTTCTGCCGACATCAGGGAAGGCAGGAACCCAGGGGGCGGCATCGGAAAGGCAAAGGAAGGCAGTTGATGGCCGCCACTCACGGAAGCAGACACGCTCGTTGGCTGGTGCTACCAGACCAGGTGCGGGGGAGCAAAGTAGCACGGCTGGGAGGAGGAGGAGGAGGTGGTGGTAGGGATCATACCCAGTGAGTGGCAGTGCTGGTGGGAGTGCAGTTTGGGTGAGCCAGCAGCGCTGTCACTGATGGGGAACCCACGAGGCCCAGGGAAGTCCATGCCTGATCTAAATCCGGCACCTCACCTGAAGAATGAAAAGTCGGGTTAGGAGGAGGGGTCCATCCTTGATCCAAAGGAGGACCTACGGGGCAAGGATAGGTCCCAGGAGGAGCACCGCTCGGGCCCCCAGCCGAAGCTCCTTCCTCCCCTTTCCCTCCCGACTCGTTGGAAAGGTAAGAGGAGAGAGAAGCCTCCCCCGGAGGGATAGCAGCGAAAATACGACAACTGCTAGGGGACAAGAATGAAGGAGGAGGATCAAGAACAGGAGTGGAAGGGGGCGAAACGCTCCCCACCAAGGATTTCGGTCTCCTGACATACCTCCTCCTCCCAGCAAACTTCTCCCACTGGGCAGCGGACCACGAGCAACACACTGTATAAGTTACGTTCCCATCACAATTGATGCCCCAGCAAGAGGCACACAATGTATGTGGATCTACTTCCACCAAGACTAATTTTATTACACTTCTTGCTGTCTACTCCTAAGCAACACCTGAAGGAAGTAGTGGCAACAAGGGCTGGAGATTAAGTTTTGTTGAGGTTCATGGTAATGACTCAAACAAAACACAGAAAACAGCATACACACAAAAAACAAGGAAAAATCCCCACCAGGAAAGAAGCGAAGAAAATCAAGCAAGACAGTCGGGCAGAAAGCAAATTGAACGCTCAACCCCGGTCTTGGCATAACCAACGACCGGACAGTAGTTAACTACCGTACTGTCATGTTTGAAAATTCAGCAGCCGCGTCCAGGCTTCACCTCAAGTAATTCCTATAGTAAAGGACCGACGGTTTGTACACCGTGTAGGAACAACTAATAATAAACATCACCATCATCACAATAATAAACATCAGCATATATAATAATAATAAAAATGAATAATAATAAATTATTAAAACAATAACAAAGAATATTAAATCTGGCCAAATAAAATAACATAAACCTTCCAAACACATGCAAATCTATAAAAGGATACAAATTTGAGAGAACTGGTTAGCAGGTTCTGTTCCATTTTCCAACTTGATGGCAACAAACTTGTTTGAACTGAGCACTGTAGCCGCTTCTTTTTGTGCCAATGTTTCATCTGTTGTTTTTGAAGCTTCTGAGGAATCTGAAAAATAACAATGTCGAAAATTGTATTTTTCCTAACTATACAAACCTGAGGTCCTTTACACATAGTCCCACCTCATGCCACCCCTCACCCTGCGTTTCCTGGGCCTAAAGCAAAGTGACTCCTATCCTCGCAGTCTGACTGACCGCCAACTGCCGGACAAATAATTAACTACTGAACCCCCTTGTTCAAAGCTTACGGCCGGTTCAGCTGCCGCTAAGTACCTTCCTATTGTTAAAGGACCTCAGGTTTGTATAGTTAGGAAAAATACAATTTTCGACAAATTGTTATTTGTTCTGATACGTATACAAACCCTCGGTCCTTTAACAATAGGAAGACTCACTTATTGGTGGGTGGAATCTGAGTCTTATGAACAGACTGGTGTTCGTCCAACCTTGGTTCGCTCCCTGGTCGTAAGAGCAGGGGAGGGATCCTACCTCTGCCCACCTGATCGGGGTGTGTACCGCAGGATAAGTGGTCAGACTTCTGGACCAAAGTTATAAGAGGGAGGCAAGCGTACCTCTTATAAATAGCAATAACACATGAACTAGTTCCTACTTCAAGAGCCAAAATGAAGTCATGGGTTTGTCTCTTGTTGGCTTTCACTCCCCCCCCTTGTTGGGGAGTGGTGGATAATTACTCCTATCCCTACTGAAAGGGATAGGATGGAGCTCAGTCATGTAGCTTACCTGCATCTGCTTCCTGTTCAGCGTAGTGACAACAGCAGTCTTCTGCCCACAGGTAGAGGAGGAAGAACGAAGGAGGTAGAGAAGCCAGTCACACTCTCTTTCACTCGTCCGTTCATGCAGTCACACAAGGATGCGATGCGGTTCTGTCCACTCGGGTGCTGGGTAGACTACACAAGTTGTTGAGCAGCCACCACGGGTCCCAAGGAAAAAGTGTCCAAGGACCTGTGGGTAATATCCCAAAGGTAGAAGGAAGTGAAGGTGGTCTGGTTGGCCCAAACCCCTGCCTTCAGAACCTGCGCCAGGGAGAAGTTCTTGCGGAATGCAAGGGTTGGACCAATACCTCTGACTTCGTGAGCTCTCGGTCGAAGGGTACGGGTGTCATCATTACCATCCATGTCGTACGCCCTCCTGATCACCTCACGCAGTCAGAAAGAAAGTGTGTTCTTGGAAACTTCTTTCTTGGTAACCCCGGCGCTAATGAAGAGGCGTCGAAACTCAGGACTGAGGTGTAGAGTTCTCTTCAGGTAGCGCCGTACTGCCCTCACAGGAAAAAGCAGCACCTCATCCGCATCATTATCAGTGAAGTTCTTCAGGGAAGGGATCGTGAAAGACTCGAACCGGTTGTCAGGGACCGAAGGATTCTGAGTCTTCGCTACAAAGTTCGGGACGAAATAGAGCGTCACGGATCCCCATCCCCTGGAATGCTTGACATCGAAGGAAAGACCATGAAGTTTCCCTACTCTCTTTGCCGAGGCCAGGGCCAGCAGGAAGATGGTCTTGAGGGTCAGATCCCTGTCTGACGACTCTCGGAGTGGCTCGAAGGGTTTTCGAGTCAAACTCCTATGGACGAGAGTCACATCCCACCCCGGGGGCCTGAGTTCCCTGGGTGGGCAAGACCTCTCGAAGCTCTTCATCAGGAGGGAGATCTCGAAGGAGGAGGAGATATCCACTCCTCGCAGTTTAAGGACTAGGGCTAAGGCAGCTCTGTATCCTTTAACTGCCGAGACAGAGAGGAGCTTCTCTCAGCGAAGGAACACGAGGAAATCCGCTACCTGCTGAATAGTGGCTCTGAGAGGAGAGAGACGCCGTCCACGACACCAACCACAAAAGACGGACCACTTTCCCTGGTATACAGCTGCAGAGGACTGTCTGAGGTACCCAGCCATCTCTGTTGCTGCGCTGCGCGAAAAGCCTCTCGCTCGCAAGAGATGGTGGATAACAGCCAGCCGTGAAGACACAGGGACTCGACTGACCGGTGGTACCGTTCTACATGTTGCTGGCACAGGAGGTTGTGCCAGGGGGGAATCTCCCTCGGTGCTTCGGCGAGCAGAGACAGCAGGTCCGGGTACCAAACTGCTTGTGGCTATTTGGGCGCCACCAGGATCATCCGAAGATTCGGGGTGATCAGCGCCCTGCCGATCACCTTGCTAATCAGACAGAACGGGAGATAGGCATACACGAAGAGATTGTCCCACGGGTGTTGAAGAGCGTCGTCTGCAGCTACCCATGGGTCAGGCACAACCGAGTAGAAAACCTGGAGTTTTCTGTTGTGCCGGGTGGCAAAAAGGTCAACAACTGGACGCCCCCACAGGTTGAAGAGCCTTTCCGCCATGTCTGGGTAAAGGGACCACTCGATTCCTATCACCTGATCCCGATGGCTGAGCTTGTCAGCTACCACATTCCTCTTGCCTGGAATGTAGCGGGCTGACAGCTCTACTGAGTGTGCCACGGCCCACTCGTGCACCTGCAACGTCAACTGATGCAATGGGCGGGACTCTAGGCCCCCGTTTATTGATGTATGGCACTACCGTGGTGTTGGGGGGGGGGGGGGGGGGGGGGGGGGGGGGGGGGGGGGGGGGGGGGGGGGGGGGGGGGGGGGGGGGGGGGGGGGGAATGCGAAGAGGCACTCCTCTTCCAGGTTCCCGTTGTCCAGCCACCAGGCTAGGTCCTGCCTCACCTCCTCCGTGAGGGACACAGGGAAGAAAGGTGGGTCTCTTGCCTGTGACCAACACTCCTTTAGTCTCCACTGAAGAGACCGCAGGTGAAGATGCTCGTGAGGGACTAGCTTCTCGAGAGACGACAGGTGACCGATCCGACCTGCCACTGCTGAGCTGGCTGCTCCTGTAGGGACAGGAACCGTACTGCTGCCTCCCTGAACCTGCTAGGAAAAGTCGACTGTAGAAGCCCAGTGACTGATCCCATACGATCTCCACAGCACGTTTGCTCAGCATGGCTTCTACTTCCTGCCGAAGCGCCACGTCCTTGGCCGAACCAGGAACGTAAATCTGCTGATGGACCAGGTTGGAGGTGAGGGGTGGCCGAGACTCAAAGGGTAGTAAATATCCCTCCCGAAGGACGTTCACTATCCAGGTCTCCGCTCCGAAGAGCTGCCATGTTGGCCAATGGCTCGCCAGGCAACCCCCAATTCCGGCAGCAGGTGAGGGGGAACGCCGTCCCTAGCGTTTCCCTCCTCTCTTCGACTCCTTCTTCCCAGTTCCTCCTCGAGAGAATGAGGCCTGGGAGGAGGGATGGTTACGCTAACTCCTTACCGAAGTAGTCAAAGGCAGAGTCTTTCCTCTCGGCTTTGACGAGACAATCGTCTTAGCCGCAGAGGAAGCGCTAGCTAAACTCTTGGGATTAGCCGCAGTCGTTAAGAGGTTAAGAGCCACCTTCGAGACTGCCTGGTGGACTAAACGGTCACTCTCGTCAGTGAGCCGTTGTTCCACCGCAGCGTCCACCATCTCTCTGGGGAAGAGACAGGAGGAACTCCGCACTGGTCCGTTGCGAAGACCCAAGGCCGCCTCTCGCCCAGCCGCCCTGGTGAGGACAGCATCCTTACGCCTCAGCACCAGGTTGGCCCACAGGTTAGCCGTCTGGTGGACTGGGTAGGAGATGGCCCTACCTCCAGACTGGCACAGTCTCACAAAAGCTGGGTCCCCTTCAGGAGTGATGTTTCCCAAGGAGGCCGCGGCTTTAGACACCGTGAGCGACCACAGGTCTAGCCATGAGACTGCTGGGAATGCTGCCATAGCAGTAGATTCCAAGGCAAGTGCCTCTTGCTGCGAGAACCAGAGGTTCTCCGACAGGAGCTGCTGCAGAGACATCCCCTGGAGCTAGCCTAGCTAATTCCAGGTTAACCTGTCTGAGTGGCAGAGGGTCCTCCGAAGGCACGTAGAAGCGCCTATGTCGCGGTAGAGGTGGGGGAAGGAGCTTGGTCGACCTGCCGGACCGAAGCAAACCCTCCTGTCCGGAGACGAGAGCGCCCACTTGGCTAAGCACACTGTCGGCCAAGGCTGATCACGGCAGACCCACCATTGTCCTGGGTTCCTTTTTGGGTCCCCAGAACGACTCCAAACCCGATGTAGGCTCGGAGGGTGGGAGCGGCGATCCTTCCCCAAGGTCGTTGTGCTGACAGATCAGCGCAATAACCCCTGCGAACAACCTCTGGATCTCAGGAGTGACCGCGTCCTGCAGAGACGGGCCGTCAAGCCCCTCCAGCAAGAACGCCTCCCGAGACCCTCCTCCTTCCAGAGGAGGAACCGCAACAGACCCCTCATGGTCCCCTCCTGCCACTTGCACGTACGATCTGGTCAGTCCTAGGACAGTGCCAGGTTCGTAGGGCGTCGTGGCGGGATCGCGAGGAGCGCACCCCTCACAATCACTCCTGGTTGCCTCGCTCTTCCCGGTGTAGCCTGAGGAAGTTGAAGGGATAGGAGAGGTAGACCCGACGCTCCCCCCTCGCCCACCGGCAGAACCGGTGTGCTGGGGGGGCTGCAGGCGATCGCCAACCCGCTGTGGCGATCGAGCTGCAGGCCTGGTCGAGCGGTTCTCACAGGGAGAGCGGCTTGACCGAGAACAGCAGTGACGGTCCCGAGAGTCAGGAGAGCTGCTGCTGGTCCCCCTCTCCGCCCGGTCCCGGTAGGAGCGGCGGTCAGGGGACCAGCAAAGTCCGCTGTTGCGGTGGGAGCGAGGCCTGTCCTCACGATGCGCCGCTTGGACCAGCAGGCGACCGAGGGGATCGCTTCCTCGCCTCAGCCCGCGTCTGGTCTGGGACCGTCGCGTCAACCCTGGGTACCGGTGGATCGCCGCGAGAGCAATCGCTGGTCTGGTGGGAGTCACCTGGACGACTCCCGCCAGTCTTACGCTCCGTGCCTGGATCCTGGCGTCGAGCGGACTCGGATGCCTGGGTCTTGGCTGCACGGTCACCCGCAGGTGACCGTACACTTTGTACATCTCGCGAGCGAGAGACCGAGACGGTACCCAGCGCCGAGGCAGAACCTCTGGCACCAGGCAAGGAGGTACCAGTGCTAGCCGGTGCTCCTCCGGTCCCCGCCTTCTTCTTCCTTGCTGAAGGAGACGGACCCCGTTCCCGAAGGAACAGGAGGACCAGCAGAAGGAGGCAACCTTCTTCTTCTTCGGCTGTGGGGCCTTAGAAGATGAAGGGGAAGCGACGGCAGATGATGACGATGAAGACGACGACGACACCTTCCTCCTCCTCTTCTTCAGCTTCCTCAGGACCACCATCAGGTCTTCCATCCAGGACGGAGCCGGGGCAGTTGCCGAAGCAACAGGGCCCAAGTGCACCTGTCCAGAAGGACCTGGGGTGGGAGCAGCAACACCACGGGCAGGAACTGGAGCGGCAGGTAGGTCAGGAACAGGAGGCGGGGCAGGAAGCAGGGGCATCTTCTGCACTGGAGGCAGGTCCAGGGAAGAGCTCTTCAGACACCGGAAGTCAGGGGCTGGAGCAAGAGCGGCAAACCTAGGCGGCGGCGACAAGGCAAACCTCTTCACCTCCGGCAGTGGCGCGCCTGCACAGCAGCTGTCGGGGTAACCATGGCTACGTGCTGGGTATACACCAGGTGAGGCTGAGCAGTGTAGCCAGGCGTGGACACAAGTCGCGGTTGTCGTGGTGGTTGGGCCGTGAGTTACAGGCATGGTCCCTCTCGCTAGATGACTCGGCAGCCCCTGCACACTCTGTGTCCCCTGGAGCACCCACCGAGTACCAGGCCCGGCCGAGATCGTCCTCAGTGGCAAGCAAGTCTGAGGAAGGAAACAGAGTCGGGTTAGTAGGAGGTCTCTCCTCACCTGGGGGGGGACAGATCCCACCCCGAGCGAACAGACGATCCTGAATACAACTGGACATCGGGGTACCTAGCCCCATCCTCCACGCTCGACTGATCGAGAGAGTAGAAGGAGCGAGATACCCGCCCCCCCAAAAGGGAAAGGAGCCATATGAGGGAGCTGCATTGGAGGGAGAAAAGATGTGTCCGTAATCAAAGGAGTAATGGGAGAACCCTCCGATGACACCTTGGCCGGCTTAAGCGGCTTCTCCCTTCCCCCATAGCGCTCCCACTGCTCCTCTGACCATACAACACATACATCACATGGCTCGGTGCGAGAGCATTCTCGCCCTCGACACCGAGTGCAAAATTCATGAGGATCAACCTCTACAGAGGAGCGAAAGGCCCCACACTTACGGCCCTCCACACCAGGGCACAATCTGCGGCTGATGGGGGGGCGAGGGGGTCTCTCCAGCTCCCGGGATTCCATTATCACTTACAATAATCACTGAGTATAATATACAAAAAACAGATAAGTACTTACGCAGGCTTTGTACATTCACACTGAGTAATAGAATAAGAGATAAAGCCTTCGCGAAGTGAAGAAAACCAAGCAAACGACTTGAAGTGGGCAGAGAGGCGAGCAGCACGTCTATCCACCAAAGCGGCCGAAAGCAAAGTGACTCCTCTCCTCGCAGTCGGACTGACCGCCAACTGTCGGACAAGTAGTTAACTACTGAACCCCCTTGTTCGAAGCTTACGACCGGTTCAGCTGCCGCTAAGTACCTTCCTATTGTTAAAGGACCGAGGGTTTGTAAACGTATCGGAACAAATCCTTCTTGTTTTTACTTTATGTACTGAACAAAATGAAAGTACTACTTAACTCAAGAATGTTTAAAGGGTGCAATAAATACACTTCATAAACTGTATGGTCAATTTAACAATGACTAATATGGATATCCTAGATTTATCTAATCTTCAATTACAATTATATTATTCCAAGATACATTACAGAACAGCTCACTACAAATAAAAACTTACCATGAATGTATACAACAAATATAGCATTTGTTGACTTGGCCAATCCAATAGCTTCAGGAATGCTACCACCAAACCAGTTCATTTTTACCTGGAATATAATTAAAGAATTGCAGTTCAACAACTAAATTCAAATTATTTCATTAAACTTCACTCTCAATAAACATGTAAAATACTACTGTAAAGGGTCTTTGTTATGAGTGATAATAACCTACTTCATCAAGCCATTATGAAGATTTTTTGGGGGCAAGAATGACTGAATACTCTATTTAACATAGAATAAAAAATAAAATAGTGGTCCCCCGTATTCGCGGGGGATGAGTACCAGACCACCCTGTGAATAGTTAGAACCCACAAATGTTTGGAGCCCCTATAAAAATGCTAAAAATAACAATGTCGAAAATTGAATTTTTCCTAACTATACAAACCTGAGGTCCTTTACAATAGGAATGTAACTTGCGGCAGCTGGAACCGGTCGTAACCTTCGAACAAGGGAGTTCGGTAGTTAACTGCTTGTCCGACAGTCAGCGCACCGTGCGACTGGGAGGTGAAGAATCACTTTGCTTTAGGCCCAGAAAAAACAGAGTGAGGGATGGCATGAGGTGGGACTATGTGTAAAGGACCTCAGGTTTGTATAGTTAGGAAAAATACAATTTTCGACAAATTGTTATTTGTTCCGATACGAATACAAACCATCGGTCCTTTACAATAGGAAGACTCACTTCTTGGTGGGTGGAATCTGAGTCTTAAGAACAGACTGGTGTTCGTCCAACCTTGGTTCCTTCCCTGGTCGTAAGAGCAGAGGGAAGGATCCTAGCCTCTGCCCAATGATCGGGGTATGTGCCGCAGGATCAATGGTCAGACCTCTGGACCCAAGTGATAAGAGGGAGGCAAGCGTACCTCTTAAAACTAGCAAGCAAGAAGTTGTTCCTATTGCAAGAGGCAATATGAAGTCATGGGTTTGTCTCTTGTTGGCTTCCACTTCCCCCCGTTTGTCGGGGGAAGTGGTGGAAAATCGCTCCTATCCCTAATGAAAGGGATAGGATGGGGCTCGGTCAGGTAGCTTACCTGCATTGCTTCCTGTTCCAGCGTAGTGACGACCGCATCCCTCTGCCCACAGGTAGAGGAGGAGAAAAAGATGGGGAAGAGAAGCCAGTCTCACACTCATTCACTCATCCATTCATGCAGTCACACAAGGATGCGATGCTGTTCTGTCCGCTCGGGTGCTGGGTAAGCTACACGTGTTGAGCAGCCACCACGGGTCCCAAGGAAAAAGTGTTCAAGGACCTGTGGGCTATATCCCGAAGGTAGAAGGAGGTGAAGGTGGTCTGGTTGGACCAGACACCTGCCTTCAGGACCTGCGCCAGGGAGAAGTTCTTGCGGAACACAAGGGAAGGACCAATACCTCTAACTTCACGGGCTCTCGGACGAAGGGTACGGATGTCATCGTTACCATCAGCTTCGTACGCCCTCCTGATCACCTCACACAGTCAGAAAGAAAGTGTTCTGGGATACTTCTTTCTTGGTCACCCCGGTGCTAACGAAGAGGCGTCGACACTCAGGCCTGAGGTGTAGAGTTCTCTTCAGATAGCGCCGTAGCGCCCTCACAGGACAGAGCAGCATCTCATCCACATCGTTGTCGGTGAAGTCCATTAGGGAGGGGATTGTGAAAGACTCGAACCGGTCGTCAGGGACCGAAGGATTAAGAGTCTTCGCTACAAAGTTCGGGACGAAATAGAGCGTCACAGATCCCCATCCCCTGGAGTGCTTGACGTTGAAGGAAAGACCATACAGTTCCCCTACTCTCTTCGCCGATGCCAGGGGCAGCAAGAAGAGGGTCTTGAGGGTCAGATCCCTGTCTGACGACTCTCAGAGTGGCTCGAAGGGACTTCAAGTCAGAATCCTAAGGACGAGAGTCACATCCCACCCCGGGGGCCTGAGTTCCCTGGGTGGGCAAGACCTCTCGAAGCTCCTCATAAGCAGGGAGATCTTGAACGAATTCGAGATATCCACTCGCCTCAGTTTCAGGACTAGGGCCAGGCCGGCTCTGTATCCTTTGACTGTGGGGACGGAGAGGAGCTTGTCTCGGCGAAGAAAAACAAGGAAATTCGCTACCTGCTGAAGAGTAGCTCTGAGAGGAGATAGACCCCGTCTACGACACCAACCACAGAAGACGGCCCGCTTTCCCTGATACACAGCTGCAGAGGACTGTCTGAGGTACCAAGCCATCTCTGTTGCTGCTTGGCGAGAAAAGCCTCTCGCTCGCAAGAGATGGTGGATAACAGCCAGCCGTGAAGATGTAGAGACTGGACTGACTGGTAGTACCGTTCCACGTGTGGCTGGACGAGAAGGTTGTGCCGAGGGGGAATCTCTCTCGGTGCTTCTGCAAGCAGAGCCAGCAGGTCCTGGTACCAAGGAGCCACCAGGATCATCCGGAGATTGAGGGTGACCAGCACTCGGCTGATCACCTTGCGAACCAGGCAAAACGGGGGAAAGGCATACGCGAAGAGGTTGTCCATCAGCTGCCCATGGGTCCAGCACAGCTGAGAAGAAAACCTCAAGTTTTCTGTTGTGCCGGGTGGCGAACAGATCCACTACTGGATGCCCCCACAGGTTGAAGAGCCTTTCCGCCACGTCTGGGTGTAGAGACCATTCGGTCCCTATCACCTGACCCCGACGGCTGAGCTTGTCTGCTACTACATTCCTCTTGCCTGGAATGCAACCGTGTCGATCAGCATACCCAGGCACTTCATCCTCTGCTTGGGGTCGAGATCTGACTTCTCAAAGTTCACGACGATCCCCAGATTGCGGCAGAACTCGAGAAGTCGATCTCTGTCCTGTAGCAACTGTGAGCAGGAGCTCGCCAGGACCAACCAGTCTTCGAGATACCTCAGAAGACTTATCCCTACCGAGTGGGCCCAAGCAGACACCAGAGTGAACAATTGCGTGAACACCTGTGGGGCGGTTGAGAGACCAAAGCAAAGTGCCTTGAATTGGTACACCGTCCCGTCGAGGATGAAGTGGAGGTACTTCCTGGAGGATTGATGGACAGGTATCTGGAAATACGCGTCCTTAAGTCCACCGAAAGCATGAAGTCGTTCTCCCTGATGGAGTCAAGCATGGAACGTGCCGTCTCCATCGTGAACCGAGACTGGCGAACGAATTGGTTCAGGGGAGAGAGATCTATCACCGGGCGCCAGCCCCCCGAAGACTTCTTCGACTTCTTCCCCGCTCCCCCTAGAGGGAAGGAGGGCTGGGAGGAGGGCTGAGGATGACCGCCCCTGGAAGAAGTCGAAGGCAGAGTCTTTCCTTTGGGCTTCGACGATGCAATCGTCTTGGCCACAGAAGAAGCACTAACCAAGCTCTTGGGCTTGGCCGCAGTCGTTCAAGGCTGCCCAGACGCCTTCGAGACTGTCTGGTGTACTAGACGGTCACTGTCATCAGTGAGCCGTCGTTCCACCGCAGCGTCCACCATCTCTCCTGGGAAGAGAGAGGAGGAACTCTGCACCGGTCCATTGCGAAGAACCGGTGTAGCCCGAGGAAGTTGAAGGGACAGGGGACAGGAGAGGAAGACCTGACGCTCCCCCCTCGCTCACTGGCAGAACCGGTGGGCTTGGGGGGCTGCAGGCGATTGAGCTGCAGGCCTGGTTGCGCGGCTCTCCTGGGGAGAGCGGCTGGACCGAGAACAGCGACCCAGGTCCAGTGCGTCAAGAGGAGCTGCTGCTGGTCTCCCTATCCGTCCGTTCCCGGTGGGAGCGGCGGTCAGGGGACCTGCAGAGACCACTGTCGCGGTGGGACCGGTGCCTGTCCTCACGGCACATCGAACCGCTGGGAACAGCCGAGGCTGGTTCCTGCGGTCGAGGGGACCTCTTCCCAGCTTCAGCACATGACCGGTCAGGGACTGGCACGTCAACCCTGGTAACCAGCTGGTCGCTATGAGAGCGATCGCTAGCCTGACAAGTCACCTGAGCGGCTCTCGCCAGCCTTTCGCTCCGTGCCTCGGTCCTGGCACCGAGCGAACTCGGACGCCTGAGCCTTGGCTGCACGGTCGCCCGCAGGAGACCGTACACTCGGTACCTCTTGCGAACGAGAGGCCAAGCTGGAACCTAGTGTAGTGGCAGCGCCCCTAGCACCAGGCGAGGAAGTACCGGTGTTAGCCGGTACCCCTCTGGTCCCCGTCATCTTCTTCCTTGCGGAAGGAGAGACGGGGCCCGCTCCCGAAGGAGCAGGAGGACCAGGGGAAGAACCCCCCCGTCCCACCGGAGGGAGACGGGCCCTTAGAATTTCCCAAGGGAGACTTTTTAGGGGGGGAGGAGGCAGCCTTCTTCTTCTTCGGCTTGGAAGCCTTAGAAGTCGAAGGGGAAGAGGCGACGAAGAAGAGGCGGCAGCAGGTGATGAAGAAGACGACGAAGGCGACGACAAAACTTCCTCCTCTTCTTCTTCTTCGTCAGCTCCCTCAGGACAGACGTCAGGTCCTCCATCCAGGATGGAGCCAGGGCTGTTGCCGAAGCAACAGGGCCCAGCTGCACCTGTCCGGAAGGACCAGCGACTGGGGGCAGCAACACCACGGGCTGGAACAACGTCGGCAGGGGCAGGAACAGCAGGAACAGCAGGTACGGCAGGAGATGGGGCAGCAGCCAGTGACATCCTGGGTACTGGTGGCAGGTCCAGGGGCGAGCTCTTCGGGCATCGAAAGTCGGGCTGGCAGCGCGAAGAACCCGGGAGGGGGAGGCACGCCTCTCCTCGGCACGGCAGCGATCGGGGCCTGCACAGGGGCCGTAGGAGTCACTGACATCACGTGCGGGGTGTAGGCCAGGTGAGGAGGGGCGGCGTACCCTGGGGTCGAGACAGTGGTGGTAGTAGTGGTCAGCACTCCATGGGTGACCGGAACAGCACCAGCCAGATGATGGAGCAGCCCCTGGACGCTCGGCGTGCCCTGGAGACCCAGCGACACCCACACCTGTCCGAGGTCGTCGCCCGCAGCAGGAGCACCTGAGGAAGCAACCGTTGGGTGATTAGGAGGGGTTTCCCCCTCGTGCGGGGGGGAGCCCCACCCCAAGCGAATGGAAGACCGCGAATACAATTGAACGTTGGGGTATCTCGCACCCTCCTCTATGCTCGACGGATCGGGCGAAGAGAAGGACCGAGAAACCCCCCCCTGAAGGGGAAGGCGCCATACGTGGGAGCTGAGCCGGGGGCAGGAAAGAAGACGAAGTGTCCGCAACCAAGGGAGTCGCTGGAGAGCTTTCCGACGACTCCTTGGCAGGCCTACCCTTCTTCCTACCCTCGTACAGCACCCAATGCACCTCGGACCAATTAATGCATATATTACAGGGCTCGGTCCCAGAGCATTCACGCCCCCGCCACCGAGCACAAAGCACATGAGGATCGATCTTGGGAAAGGAGCGAAAGACCCCAATCCTGCGGCCCTCCACACCAGGACAAACTCTGCGGCTGATTGGGGGGCGAGGGGACAGCTCCATAATAAATGTAATAAAAGTAATAAAGAATGTTACACGTACTTACAATAAACTTTCACTACACTGACAAACCAAGTTGAAAACCAAGTTGAAGAAACAACACACAACCAAAGCATACGACGATGAAGCAGGCAGAGAGCGATGACGAACACGTCCTCCACCAACACGGCCGAAAGCAAAAGAGATTCTTCACCTCCCAGTCGCGCGGCGCGCGCACTGTCGGACAAGCAGTTAACTACTGAACTCCCTTGTTCGAAGCTTACGACCGTTACAGCTGCTGCCGCTAGTTACCTTCCTATTGTAGAGGACCAATGGTTTGTATTACGTATCGGAACAACTTACTTTTCGAAGTTCACCACGATCCCAAGATTGCGGCAGAACTTGAGGAGTCGATCCCTGTCCTGTAGCAACTGCGAGTGGGAGCTCACCAGGACTAACCAGTCGTTGAGATACCCCAAAAGATGTATCCCTACCAAGTGGGCCCAAGCAGACATCAGAGTGAACACTCGCGTGAACACCTGTGGGGCGGTTGAGAGACCGAAGCAAAGTGCCCTGAATTGGTACACCGTCCCGTCGGGGATGAAGCGGAGGTACTTCCTGGAGGATTGATGAGCGGGATATCTGGAAATACGCGTCCTTCAAATCCACCAAAAGCATGAAGTTGTTCTCCCTGATGGAATAGAGCACAGAGCGTGCCGTCTCCATCGTGAACCGAGATTGGCGAATCGGTTCAGGGGAGAGAGATCGGGCGCCAGCCCGCCGAAGACTTCTCCACAAGGAAAAGACGGCTGTAGAAGCCCGGCGATCGATCCCTGACAATCTCCACAGATCGTTTGCTCAGCACGGCTTGGACTTCCTGCCGAAGTGCTACGTCCTTGGATGTTCCAGGTACGTAGGTCTGAAGGTGGACCGGGTTGGAGGTGAGGGGTGGCCTAGACTTGAAGGGTAGTAGATACCCCTCCCGAAGGACGTCTACTATCCAGGTCTCCGCTCCATAGCGCTGCCAAGTTGCCCAATGGCTCGCCAGGCACCCCCCACTTCTGGCAGCAGGTGAGGGGGAACGCCATCCCTAGCGTTTCCCACCTCTCTTCGGCTTCTTCTTCCCAGCTCCCCCTCGTGAGGAGGAGGGCTGGGAGGAGGGCTGGTTACAGTCGCTCCTAAAAGAAATCGAAGGCAGAGTCTTTCCCCTGGGCTTCGACGTTGCAATCGTCTTGGCCGCAGAGAAAGCGCTAACCAAGCCCTTGGGCTTGGCCGCAGTAGCTCGAGGCTGACCAGACGCCTTCGAGACAGTCTGCTGTACTAGATGGTCACTGTCATCAGTGCGCCGTTGCTCCACTGCAGCGTCCAGCATCTCTCCAGGAAAGAGAGAGGAGGAACTCCCCACCGGTCCGTTGCGAAGACCCAGAGTCGCCTCACGTCCAGCCGCCCTGGTCACTTGGGTGAGGACTACGTCCCTACGCAGAAGAACCAGGTTGGCCCACAGGTTTGCCGTCTGGTGGGCTAGGTAGGAGATGGCTCTACCTCCAGACTGGCTCCAAGGCGAGTGCCTCTTGCTGCGAGAACCATAAGTTCTCCGAGAGGAGCTGCTGCAGACACACCACCGGAGTTAGCTTAGCTAGCTCCGGGTTAACCTGTTTGGGTGGCAGGGGGGCCTCCGATGGCACATAGAATCTCCTCTGTCGCAGTAGAGGCGGGGGAAGTAGCTTGGAAGACCTGCCAGACTGTAGCGAACCTTCCTGTCCGAAGACGAGAGAGTCCACTTGGCCCAGCACCGAGTCAAGCAGAGCCGATCGCGGCAGACCCACCATCGTCTTGGGTTCCTTCTTAGGACCCCAGAACGACTCGCGCCTGGAGGAAGGCTCAGAAGGTAGGAGCGGCGATCCCTCCCCGTACTCCTATGTCGCAGTAGAGGCAGGGGAAGTAGCTTGGAAGACCTGCCGGACTTCAGCGAACCCTCCTGTCCGGAGACAAGCGAGTCCACCAGGCCCAGCACCGAGTCAGCCAGAGCTGATCGCGGCAGACCCACCGTCGTCTTGGGTTCCTTCTTAGGACCCCAGAACGACTCGAGCCAGGACGTGGGCTCAGAGGGTGGGAGCGGCGATCCATCCGCCAGGTCGTTGTGCTGATGAATCGGCGCAATAACCTCTGCAAATGACCTCTGGAACTCGGGAGTGACCGCGTCTTGTGTAGTAGGACCGTCCAGTCCCTCCAACGAGAACGCCTCTCGAGACCCTCCTCCTTTAGAGGGAGAAACAGCGACAGACCCCTCCTGGTTTCTTCCTGCCACTTGCGCGTACGACCTGGTCAGTCCTAAAACCGTGCCTGGCTAGTAGGGCGCTCCTCATGATCACTTCGGGTCGCCTCACCCTTCCCAGTGTAACCCTTACCTTACCTTACAGACCTTACATCTTGTTCGGGTTGCCCCAGGTCCCTCAGTGTGAGGCACCTCTAATGTCTACCAGAGAGTTGCTAGTACATCTTCCGGTATATTTTGCATCTTCCAATCTTGGATGGTCTGGGATGCAGTTTAGATATTTGTCGAGCTTATTCTTAAACACATCTACGCTCACTCCTGATATATTCCTCAGATGAGCTGGCAACGCATTGAATAGACGCTGCATTATCGATGCTGGTGCGTAGTGGATTAATGTCCTGTGTGCTTTCCTTATTTTTCCTGGTATAGTTTTGGGCACTATTAATCTACCTCTGCTTGCTCTTTCTGATATTTTTAGTTCCATGATATTTTCTGCTATTCCTTCTATCTGTTTCCATGCCTGAATTATCATGTAGCGTTCTCTTCTCCTTTCTAGACTATATAATTCTAAGAATTGTAGTCTTTCCCAGTAGTCTAGGTCCTTAACTTCTTCTATTCTAGCTGTAAAGGACCTTTGTACACTCTCTATTTGTGCAATATCCTTTTGATAGTGTGGGTACCATATCATATTGCAATATTCAAGTGGACTACGAACATATGTTTTATAAAGCATAATCATGTGTTCAGCTTTTCTTGTTTTGAAGTGCCGTAACAACATTCCCATTTTTGCTTTACATTTTGCCAACAGAGTTGCTATTTGATCATTGCATAACATGTTCCTATTCATCATCACACCAAGGTCTTTAACTGCTTCCTTATTTGTGATGGTCTCATTATTAGGTCCCTTATATGCATATAGCTTTCTTTCTCTGTCTCCATAATTTATTGATTCAAATTTATCAGAGTTAAATACCATCCTATTTACCTCTGCCCAATCATATACTTTGTTAAGGTCTCTTTGTAGAGCGTTCCTATCTTCATTAAGGTCTCTTTGTAGAGCGTTCCTATCTTCATCACAAGTAATTTCTCTACTTATTCTTGTGTCATCTGCGAAACTACTCACTACCGAATCCTTCACATTATTGTCTATGTCTTCAATCATAATAACAAACAGTATTGCAGCTAACACCGTACCTTGCGGCACACCGGATATTACCTTGACTTCATCCGATTTCTCGTCGTTTGCAATAACTATCTGTTTTCTGTTGTGTAAAAATTCTTTTAACCATCTTCCTACTTTATCCACGATATTGTGTTTTCTAATTTTCTTCGCTAATATATTATGGTCTACTTTATCAAAAGCTTTTGCAAAGTCTAAATAAACCACATCTGTTTCATTTCCGCTTTTCATATTTTTGAATATGTTCTCACGGTGGACTAACAGTTGGGTTTGTGTACTTTTTCCGGGTACGAAACCATGTTGTCCTTTATTAAACAAATTATTTTTTATTAAATGTTTCATAATATTTTTCTTCATTACCCTTTCATACACTTTCATAATATGTGATGTTAGACTCACAGGCCTATAATTACTTGCCTCTAGTCTTGATCCACTTTTGAAAGTAGGGGTAATATATGCTAATTTGTGCTCATCATAAATCTTGCCTGTATCTACACTTTGTCTTAATAATATTGCAAGTGGCTTTGCGATAGAATGAACTACTTTCTTTAACAAAATAGCAGGAATTCCATCAGGCCCTGCAGCAGCTCCATTTTTAATTTCATTAATAGCCTGCACAATATCAGCTTCATTAATATCTATGTCAGCTAAATATTCACTATTTTCATCCCTTACTTCTATATCATTATCTTCCATTATCTATTCTAGGGGTGAATTCTCTCTTATATCGTTCTGCCAGTATGTTGCAAATTTCCTTTTTTTCATTCGTTAATCTCCCTTCAATTCTCAGAGGGCCTATTTCTATTCTTCTTTTATTCATCTTTCTTCGCATATGAGTATAATAGTTTGGGGTTTTGCTTGATATTTAATAGGGTTTTTTCTTCCAAGTCCCGTTTTTCATTTTCTTTTGATTGTATAATCTTTTGTTCTGCATTTTCTATCTTACTTTTTAGTTCTATAACTTTCCATGCATTTTTTTCTTTTGCAAGACCTTTTTTCCACTTTCTGATTTTCTGGAACAATGATCCTTCTGTCTCTTGGTATGCATGAATGATGTTTATTTTCTTTTCTTCTTCGGTATATTTTTCCACTATTTTCTCCAATATTTTATATAATATCTCCGTATTTACCCTTATGTCATCACTTACGAAAATGTTATCCCAATCTTTGTTTAATTCTTCATTAATTTCTGACCATTTTATATTTTTACTGTAGAAGTTGTATTTTCCATATCCTTCCCACTTTTTCATTTCTTGCTTATCTCTATTTTCACTTGCTTTGGAATGAACTGTTAATTCTATGACATTATGGTCTGAAATATTCGCATTATAAACTATTATTTCTTTAACATAATTCATCTCGTTCACAAATACTAGGTCTAAAGTATTTTCCTTTCTTGTTGGCAGGTGATTTATTTGTTGAATGTGTGTATTCTAGTAGCATATCTAATAGCTTTCAAATTGCCTCTTATCTTCTGCACTACTGATTACTCTCTTTTTATATGTATAAGTACAACCACAATCTCCTATTCGTTCTTTCCATTCTACGAAAGGAAAGTTGAAGTCACCAGATAGGAGAATAGTCCAGTCCTTGTGATTTCTACATATATCATCCCAATTTTTCAATTATTAAGTCAAACTCTTTAGTATTAGGAGGTCTATATATTACTATGTTCATCAATTTTTCAGATTCAAATTCTACCGCTATTAGTTCACATTCTGAGTTACTATATTTTTCATATATTTTTCCCCGAGGAAGTTGAAGGGATCGGAGAGGAAGACCCGACGCTTTCCCCTCGCTCACCAGCAGAACGGGTGTGCTTGGGGGGCTGCAGGCCTGGTCGCGTGGCTCTCCTGAGGAGAGCGGGTGGACTGAGAACAGCGCCTCCAGTCCCGTGCGTCAGAGGAGCTGCTGCTGGTCCCCCTACCCACCCGGTCCCAATGGGAGCGGCGGTCAGGGGACCTGCAGAGACCACTGTCGCGGTGGTTCCTGCGATCGAGGGGACCTCTTCCTAGCCTCAGCCCACGGACGGTCAGGGACCTTTGCGTCAGCCCTGGTTACCTGAGGCTCGCTACGAGAGCGATCGCTGGCCTGGCAGTATGGAGGAGTAATGATAGTTTATATTTGACAAGATCTCCAAAGGTAGAGAGAGAGAGAGAGAGAGAGAGAGAGAGAGAGAGAGAGAGAGAGAGAGAGAGAGAGAGAGAGAGAGAGATGATGAGAGAGAGAGAGAGAGAGTGGAAGAATGAATGGGAGTGGTTAAATGGCGGTCGGAAGCATGTCTGTTGTGGCGCTCTGTAGGAAGTCGGTGGAAGTCTGTTACGAGAGTCGTAAGCAGTGAGGCGTCTGGTGAAGTTAGTGTCGGTTTTGGCAGCAGTTATCCATTGGTGTTTAGTTGTTTTGGTGTTATTTGATAGATTTTTTGGGGTGGTGAATTTGTTGTGCGTGTGTCTGTCTGGTTGTGGTGAGGTTGAAGAGGTTTGTGGTGCATTTTCGGTGTCTGTGAGTGGTGGTTGGGGCAGTGTTGGTTTTGGCGGGTTGTTCTTCTGGAGGAAGTCGTGTGGTTGTTGTGTTCTTTCGGGCTGTTGGTGTTCGTTTGCAGTGATTTGTCGGGTTATCGAGTTTTTGTGGGGTTGTGGGTCTTGGGTGGTTGGTTTGTGTTTGGTTGTTGGCGGTGGTTGTGTGTCGGCTAGCCTATATCCAGTGGGCAGCACAGCCTAGCCCTGAGTAGCAGAAGCCAGAGGTGAGTACCTGTTTGTGTTTTTTTGTTCTGTATGTAGGTATGGGTCTTGTCCTGCTATATTTTGTAGTGTTAAGAGGAAAGTGTGATTGAGGGTGGGTTTGGTAGCCAGACAGGTTAATTTGTTCATGAAACTTACCTGTCAGATATATATATAGTTGTATTTTCTGAAATCCGACAGAATTTTAAAAACTTCCGACACACGCAGTGGTCGGCCAGGTGGTTGGTACCCATTCCCGCCGCTGGGAGGCGGGTATCAGGAACCATTCCCATTTTCTATTCATAATTTTTCTGTCGCCGGTGCTGAAAACACCTGTTTTCAGTCCCTCCGTCTTAGGATTTTGGAAACTTCATTGCCGCTAAGTATCCTAATTGTCTTTTGATTTATTTACTTGGATTTGTGGCTAGGCATACGCTATCTTAAATTGATTTGAATTTGATTCATTTTTGCATAAGATATCTGAATCTAGTTAGGCTAGTTTCAGACGGGGTTGTCTTCAAAGATAGGGTGTGGCTACCGAAAGCTTCGGTAGATCCGCACTTGGTATGTACGAGGGGTATGGGTCTTGCTTCTTTGTTGAGATTTGTCATGTAAGGAGTGTGAGACTTTGTCTATTACGTATGATTCGTATGTACACAATTAATCATTAAACATGTCTAATTCCGTAAGGAAGACGTATGATTCGTATGTACGATATTAATCAGTAACAAAAGTCAGGGTAGTGAACCTGCTAACCTTCCTGTAGACTTTATTTTGCCTAACCCTGTAGTATGGCCTACGGGCTATGAATATGTCTACGAGAGGTGCTCGCTCTCCTTCATTGCTGTGAAGAGTGCTACTTCTGTAATTGTTACTCCTAACCCTGTAGTGTTGCCTTCGGGCCCTAAAACAGTGTCTGTAGAGGAATAGCCCTTTCTCTGATACTCTTTTGATTCGTAACTTAGAATCGAAAGTGCTTGCTTTAGAGAGCAAAAGTGAAGTGCAGAAGTGCAGTGATACCCCTTGTGTAGTGGAGGGTGCGTCAGATCGGCCTCGTTTCGCCTCTAGGCCGGGACCTCTGCTTGACTCCCAGGACCCGGGGAGGGAGCATGTCGAAAGCCTAAGGAGGGTTACAAGGAACCCCCACCGATCTGGCGTGCCTTCGGCAGTTTCTGATGAAAATCCCCAGACTGCCAAAGTGCGTGCGCGTGCACGAATCCTGAAGGATTGCTTCTCGTCCTCCGAAGCGTCTTCCCCGTGCAGGGGTTGGAGCTTTCGGAAGGACTTGCGCCCTCTAAATAGAAGCTTTATAGAAGAGGACGCTTCACGTCCTCTCTCTCTCTCTCTCTCGTTATGCGTTTCAGTGAGAAGTAAGAAGGCGAACGTCGCCTGAACTCGTGTCCGTCTTTCCACCGAGAAATACGTAAAAGAAGTCATAGTAGCAGGAAGCTTTTGAGAGCGGATGTCCAAGCTTTTTTACTGTCAGAAAAAGAAGGCGTTCCCTCTCGACTTGGACGGGACGCTCAAATGGACGCCAGGCGCACGCGGGTGCACGCCAAGCGCGCTCCAGTGGACGCCGAGCGTGCGCCAGTGGACGCCGAGCGTGCGCCAGCGCACGCCAGGTGTGTCGCCTGGCTGAACGTTTCTGTTGAACTCTTCAAGCTCTTGTTTCAGATTTGGGCCTAAAGAATTTTTACCTCTACCTTCGGTGATACCTTCTACCTCACCTGCAAAGAATGTGAAGTAGGCAGTGCTTCGGAGGAAGCTTAAAGTGAACAGACTTCTTCTTCAAAACCCAGCAAGACATCGGGTTTCGTGAATTCAAGAGGTCTCTGTCAATTAATATTGCTTTTCGCATAGGTGGATGGAGTTAAGGAAAGCTCAAGGGAAGATCTCGTTTGCTCTACCGCAGTCAAGACTTTGTGATAAGGCAGTTACGGGTTATGTAAAAGCTCGACGTCCTACACGTCATGATGCTCGACTACTTTCGGTAGGATTCTTGCAAAAGCACTCATCAAGATGACGCTCTTCAGGAAAGTGCAAGACAGGACTTCCTTTGCCATACTGCCAATAAATTTAAGTTGCAAGCTTTTTAGTCCATCTGAAAGGGCTTTTCAGATGATAGATTTTGTTAGTTCCTAAGTTCGGGACTACGCTGCCGAAGTTGAACATCGGGGTCCTACCTGCTGAAAGCCCAGTCTCTTATCAGGATTCTTGCCTCCTTCCTCGATTGATATGGGAATCGGAAAAATAATATGCTCGACTTCCTGGATTACGTTTTGTCAATTCAGTGATTTTCCCCCATTGACAATATACTATCGTTTTGTCAAGTAAGTGGGTATCCCCTCATTGACAAAATATCTCTGTCCCGTAAATGGGTTAGTTCTCATTGACAAACATCTCATTAACTTTATATTGCGTAAGCGGATAAGCTCTTATTGACAAGATTCGGAAGAGCTCTTATTCATCATTCGCAGACTCGTACAAGAAATAGACTTGTAGACTACGTCAATGACCGCTTATGTCCAGTAACATAAGAAGCTTGAGCTGTCTGCTTCGATTCTCTAAGTTTTGTTCATGAAACTTGCCTGTCAGATATGTATGTAGCTGTATTTCCAAATTCAGCTATATATATGTCTGACAGGTAAGTATGAACAAACTTTATTGTAATATAATATCATATTTTGCCTTGCGTTATTTTACTACTGGTTGGTTCAAGTCATATACGCTTGCTGTAGTTACCTCTTCGGATGGCAACCGAGAGGTCTATTGTCTATTATTTTAAGGACATTTAATCGTTACTCCCTGCAGCCTTCCAGGAGTTTCCGATTTATCTTTTACCGTTGTATGGTAGTGTTCTGACGACACAAACGCATCTACATATTTAGCGTTTTCTGTTTCGCTTAAATATACCAGCTTGAGAGTCTCTTTCTGCTCAAAAATTAACGGACCTATTTCTTCGTAGAATAGGGTAGCTGGCAACCCAGACATAAAGTTAAGAGACGAAGTTCGTAAGCTGCTGCTGTGTCTGTCCTCCAGTCCAACCGAGCCAGTACCAGCTCGTGCGCTGTCATGCGCGGTAGGTTACGTCTCTCCCTCCTGCGGGATTGACTGACTAACCGTATCTCTGTGCTGGCGGTTACGTCTCTTCTGCGGGATTGACTGACTAACTGTATCTCTGTCCTACAATCACGGACTTTAGCCTTAGATTGAGGGGATTTCTTACGTGAATGAATAAACATTGCATTCGTTTTGCCTTACTATGTTCAACAGAGATATCTCTTAATCCTTTCGGTGCTCGTTACCGCACGGCATAGAACTAAGAGTCTACCGCAACATTGCACTTTTATATGCTCTCCTGCTTAGGCAAAGCGCAGCCTTATTAGGGAAGTAAGCATACTCGGGGAGGGAATGGATGAGCTTGCTGGGGACCATTTCCTTCCTGAAGAAGTTTGTTTCCCTGAATAGACTGCAATTCAGACCTCCACAGTTTTTTCAACTACCGGGAAACATGACAATTTGTCGAAAATTGCATTTTTCCTAACTATACAAACATGAGGTCCTTTAACAATAGGAAGGTAACTAGCGGCAGCTGGGACGGTCGTAAGCTTCGAACAAGGGGAGAACGGTAGTTAACTGCTTGTCCGATCGTGCGCGCGGAGAGATGAAGAATCACTTTTGCTTTAGGCCCATGCAAAAAGTTGCAGAGTGAGGGGTGGCATGAGGTGGGACTATATGTAAAGGACCTCAGGTTTGTATAGTTAGGAAAAATGCAATTTTCGACAAATTGTCATTTGTTCCGATACGTAATACAAACCCTCGGTCCTTTAACAATAGGAAGACTCACTTCTTGGTGGGAGGAATCTGAGTCTTTTTGGTGAACAGACTGGTGTTCGTCCAACCCTGGAGTGCCTCCCTGGTCGTAAGAGCAAGGGAGGGATCCAAACCTCTGTCCGATTGATCGGGGTGTGCACCGCAGGATCAATGGTCAGACCTCTGGGCCAAGTACTAAGAGAGAGGCAAGCGTATCTCTTCGTACCAGCAAGCAAGAACTTGTTCCTGTTTGCAAGAGACAATCATAAAATGATGGGTTTGTCTCAAATTGGCATCCACTTCCTCCCCCTTGTTGGAGGAAGTGGTGGATATTTACTCCTATCCCTACTGAAAGGGATAGGATGATGCTCTATTGAGTAGCTCACCTGCATCTCGTCCTTACCCAGCAGGGTGACGACCGTGTCCCTCTACCAGGAGGTAGAGGGAAGAAAAAAGATGGGAAGAGGAGCCAGTCACACTCTCATTCCTCATCCATTCTTACGGTCACACCAGGACTCGATGCTGTTCAGCCTGCGAGGGTCTGGGTTAACTACACAACGTGTTGAGCAACCACCACGGTTCCCAAGGAAAAAGATCCAAGGAACTGTGGACAATATCCCGAAGGTAGAAGGAGGTGCATGCGGTCCGGTTGGACCAGGCGCCTGCCTTCACTACCTGCGCCACGGAGAAGTTCTTGCGGAACGCGAGAGAATGATGAAGAGGCGTCCACACTCATCCTCGGTGTCGAGTTTCTTCAGACAGCTCCGTCGCGCCTTCACAGGACAAAGCAGCATAGCCTTCGTATCGGAGCGGTGAAGTCCATTAGGGAGGGTATTGTGAAGGACTCGAACCAATCGTCAGTTACCGAAGGGTTCTGAGTCTTCGCTACGAAGATCGGTACGAAATAGAGCGTCACAAATCCCCATCCCTTTGTGCTTGACTTCTCAAGAGAAGTCATGCAGTTACCTAAGACGAAAAGAAGGGGATAGTCGTAAGACCTATCCCTCTTCTCGACTTTGGTTATGTACAGTACTCATACTGACAAGCTATTAAGACGAAGTAATGATTGCTCTGGAACAACCGAACTAAGTCCACAGCATAGTTCGTAACTGACTCGGGCGCTCTGACAGCTGCCGACTGACTAGTTCGGAATCAGTAGAGGCAAGTTGTCCAAGCATCCAGGTAAGTCACGTGACCTTCGCCCTTTAAAGAGTTATGCTGAGAGACCAAACAAATAAAATATTTGTTAGTCACCGATGCCGGACGGCGCGGCGATGATTCTCTTATGCATAAGCTCAAAAGGCGTAAAGTCAATTGCCTTCAAAGACCGAGGTCCCTGATGGCAAGAAAATCTCATAGACGTTGAATCTCAGCTTAAGGAGAAACAACACTATGTGACGTTGAAGACGAAGGTAGGCAATGAATGCAACCTACGTCTTCCAGCTGAATCGAGAGAAGGAATCTCAAGATTCTAAACCTGTGCTTACAAATGACTGAAAACGCTAACCGCCATTTCATTGCTGTCCGGTGTGCAGTGAAAGCGGGCGTTCTTCAGTAATGAAACACAGGGTGGAGAGCCGCCTAAAGAACTGCTTCTCATGGGCTGAACGTTGGAAGTAGAGCTGGCAGGTGTGGGAGTAGGCGATGTCTTTCAATACATCTGCTAATCCGGGGTGAACAATGAACAATTGCCACACCTCCAAATACAAGATATTTTGAGGACAAACTCAGATTCCGCAAAAATCATTCGCATTATCGAGATACAATGCAGCAAGAGACTATTACAGAATTCTGTTACCGTGCGGTAAACAGAAAGATGAGAGTCGAATAGATATCTCTGTTTAAAATTCTCGCAATACCGAAGACGATGAATACTAGCGTCACAGCAGTAGATGGTCATCATGTATGCGAGAATCCCCGTTAATCAGAGACTAAAGTCCGTGATTGTTGGGCAGAGATACGGTTGGTATTCAATCAAAGCAGGTGAGAAAGACATAACCAACCGTCCATCCCAAAGCGGCAGCTGGTACTGAATGCCTCGGGGGTGGCAATTCAATACGCAGTAGCTGTCGCTGACTCGTCATCCTGAGTTGCCAAGTAATCCTTTCCACGAAGGAATGCGTTCGGCTAGAACCACCGAGCATAAAAAGATAGCTCGAGCAATTAATATTTATGCGAAACCGAATTCGGTAAATATAAAAGCTTAAATGGTGTTGTTGTGACAACACCATAAGTATATAAAATTGAAACTGGAAACTCCTGGGAGGTTGCAGGCAACCCGAGTTGCAGTTCAATTAGAATACTTTTCGTCTAAGTCGCAATCCGTAGAATAACCAGGATATGCGCCTACCCCCTCGGACCATTCAACTGCTTAGCAGAATCATGTCGCGAGGTTAATATACGTAGTATATTGTAGGATTCTGAACAACGATCTCCATCCTAAATTCTTTCCTTCAAGAAAACAAAATAAGGATTGGAGATCGACCACCTTCGGTCTCTATCAAAGAGAGTGAAGAAGTCTTCCTCGAAGGAAAGCTTCAATGGTGAACAGAATACTAAGACGATAGTTCAAGCCAAACTGGATTATTCCCGTCCGTTCTTCTCTATTCCAGGTTGGTCGCCTACTGTGAGATAGTCTTCTTTCAGCAGCAGTCTTCTTCCTAATGCTAGAAATTCCAGGAATTCGAGCATAGGCGAGGTTCCCGATTATCGTGTAACATATCGGGATTCTCGTCTCGCTCACTTTGGACCGTGGTCTCGCCTAAGTGTTTGGAGATCGTAAGAAACTCTAACACTGAATGCGCTAGAAATTCCGTAGAATTCTAAGCAGTCTGCGAAACCCCCACCGAATTCGTCAAACGATATCGGCTGGTGGTCCTCTCGATTCCCGTAGAAATCGAGAATGGGGCAGGATCCCTCCTCAACGACCGGGGCTTACGTCAGGTAGGACCCGAAGGCCCTCCCCCCGGTAGCGCAGTCCCCGTGGAATCTACAGAGAAATCTCTGTAGGATCCCTCCCCTTTCCCTCGTAGCCGTAAGGAGAGAGGGAATGGGGGAGGAATTGGATACTCGCTCGCCTTCCCAGTGGAACTAGCAGTTGGAGAAGAGTAGGAGCAGCCTCGCCTTGCGGCGATGGCCTCTCAGAGTCTGGGAAAAACGTATCGTCAGGAGAAAACATTTTTCCCGAGGAGGGTTACGAACTCTCACTGTAGGTAAGGGTCTGCCGCCACTGTGAACGTCGTCTGGGTGGGGCTGATCGACACCTGACGGAGAGAGCCGATACCGTCCTCCGACTCATTCCAGTCCTCGTCGAGGTCGAAACCTCTCAGGAGGACCGAACGGAGTATTTAAATACGGTGTCCGAAGACACGTAGAAACGCCGCTGTCGCAGTAGAGGAGGTGGAAGTAGCTTGATCGACCGGCCAGAACTGAGAGAGCCTTCTTGTCCGGAGACGAGAGACTCTGGTTCAAGACAGAATCGGCAAGCTCCGATCGCGGCAAACCCACCGTCGGTTGAGTTCTCGGGCCCCAAAACGACTCGAGCAGAGAAATGGGCTCTGCTGATGGGAGCGGCGATCCTTCCCCCAGGTCGTTGTGCTGACGAATCAGTGCAATCACCTGGGCAAAGTTACTCTGAATCTCGGAAGTTACAGCGTCTTGAGGAGTAGGACCGTCCAGTCCCTCCAACAAGAGCAGCTCCCAAGACCCTCCTCCTTCAGAAGAAGGGACCAGCACAGATCCTGACGGTTGCCTCCAATCACTTGCGCGTACGTCCTGGCTGGTTCTAAGACAATACCTGGCACGTGCGGCGTCGTGACGGGATCGTGAGCGGCGCAATCTCACGATCACTCCTATATACCTCGCTCTTCCTGGCGTATGCCAAGGAAGTTGAAGGTATCGGAGAGACAGAACTGACGCTACCCCCTCCCCCCCACCCCCCCCTGGACGGTCGCCTCCAATCACTTGCGCGTCGTCCTGGTTGGTCCTAAGACCATACGTGGCAGTGCGGCGTCGTGACGGGATCGTGAGCGGCGCACCTCTCACGATCACTAGCTACCTCGCTCCTTCCCGGTGTAGCCCAGAGGAAGTTGAAGGTAGTGGAGAGACAGACCTGACGCTCCCCCCCCCCCCCCCAACCCCCCCCGCTCGCTGGCAGGACCAGCGTACGTGGGGGGTGCAGCCGATCACCAACCCGCGGTAGGGATCGATCTGCAGGCCTGGCCGTGCCGCTCACCTGTGGCGAGCGGCTCGACTGAGCACGTCGACCCCGGTCCCGTGCGTCAGACGAGCTGCTGCTGGTCACCGTATCCGCCCGGTCCCTGCAGAGCTCGCTTTCGCGGTGAGACCGGTGAGCGTCCTCGCAGCACGTCAAACCGCTGGTAAACAGCCGAGGCTGGTACCGTCCGGTCGAGGGGACCTGGGGGACTCTTCCCGCAGCTCAACCTGTGGCCGGTCAGTAAGGATCGTCACGTCCACCCCGTAGGTACCGGCTGGTCGCTACAAGAGCGGCCGCTGGCCTGGCGAGAGTCACCTGAGCGGCTCTCGACAGTCTTCTGCTCCGTGCCTCGGTCATGACGCTGATGACGAACTCAGGCGTCTTAACTTTGGCTGCACGGTCACCCGAAGGAGACCGTACACTCGGAACTTCTCGCGGACGAGGAAACCGAGCCGGTACCTGGCTTAGCCAGCAGCGCTGCCAAGACCAGGCGAGGTGTACCAGCGGGTAGCCAGCACACCCTTGGTCCCCGTCTTCTTCTTCTTCTCAGAAGGGGAGACGGGCCCCGTTCCCGAAGGAACAGGAGGACCAGCAGAAGAAACACCCCCCCCCCGTACACCGGAGTGTGAGAGCCCTTCGAAGTTCCCGAAGGAGTCTTCTTAGGGGGGAAAACCCGGTTACCAGCTGGTCGCTGCGAGATTGCGGCCGCTGGCCTGGCGAGAGTCACCTGAGCGGTTCTCGCCAGCCTTCTGCTCCGTGCCGCGGTCTTGGCGCCGAGCGAACTCTGGCGCCGAAACTTTGGCTGCACGGTCTCCCGAGGGAGAGCGTACACTCGGGATCTCCCGCGAACGACCGAGACCGAGCCGGAACCTGGCGTAGCGGCAATCTCCGCTAGCACCAGGCGAGGAAGTACCAGAGCTAACCGATACTCCTCTGGTCCCGTCTATCTCTTTCCTTACGGAAGGGGAGACGGGCCCCGCTCCCGAAGGAGCAGGAGGACCAGCAGAAGGACCCCCTCGGTGGACGGGCCCTTAGAAGTTCCCGAAGGAGACTTCTTAGGGGGGGAGGCAGCCTCCTTCTTCTTCTTCGGGCTTATGGCCTTAGAAGTCGAAGGGGAAGAGGCCAGCAGCAGACGAAGACGAAGATGACACCTTCCTCTTCTTCGTCAGCTCACGCAGGACAGTCGTCAGGTCCTCCATCCAGGCCGGAGTCGGGCCTATTGCCGAAGCAACACGGCCCGACTGCACCTGTTCGGAAGGACCTGGGACTGGGGAAGACACACCATGGGCAGGACCAGCATGGACAGGCGCAGGAACCAGGAGCGACAGGAACAGCAACCAGCTCAGGAGCGGCAGGAACAGCGGCAGCGGTAAACAGAAGGGACAGCCAAGCCAGTAGCGGGAACCACATCAGCGACAGTGGACGGCAGCCAGCCATCGCCTCGTAGAATCATCGCAGCCAGCGGGAACCTGGTACTGGCAGCGGTCCAGGGGCGAGCTGCTTGGAACAGCGGAAGTTTCTGGGGCAGGCAACACGAAGTCAAAACACGGCGGCGGCGGCATACCCCTCCTCGGTACGGCGGCGACCGGCCCTAGAAGCGGCAGACGGCGTCACCGACACAGCATGGGGAGTGTAGACCAGCGGGGGGAAGCAGCATAAGCGGCCGTGAGGTTGTAGTGGAGACCGCTCCAAGGTCACCGCCCCAGACCTTGCTAGACGCTGCAGCAGATCGTGGATGCTAGGCACGCCCTGCAGCCGCAGTGGCCCATTCCTGTCCAAGGTCGTCTCCCACGGATGTAGCACCTGCGGTAGCACAGACAGATTAGTAAGAGAGGGGTTCCCTCACGCACGGGGGGGGAGGACATGCCCCACCACCCGAAGCGGAAGGAAGACCCCAAATACAAAATACGAGGAAGCTGAGCAGGGCAGGAAAGTAGACGAAGAATCGGAAACCAAGGGAGTCGCGGGAGAGCTTTCCGACGACTTCCTGGCAGACCTTCGCTTCCCTTACACACGACACAGCAGTGAAAGTAATATGAAATGAACACAGAATACTGCACTGCATCACTTCATAGACGTAAAAGGGTGGAAAGATCAATTCCCGGGTAAGAGCGCGGAAACTTGACTCCATAATAATATGATGCTATCATAAATATATATGAAAATGAACAATACTGGCACTTGCGATTTTCACTTTCACAGCAATAAATCGTAAGGATTAATTCCCGGGTAAGAGCGGAAATTGATCCAAAATTAAATTTGATGCAATTAATAAATGAAAATGAAAAGAAAACTGCATTGCGAATCCACTTTCATTGCATTCTATTCATACAAAATAAGAGGCTCGTGCCGAGCGCAATCAAGCTCTCGGCAACGAACGCACAGGGCAAAAATATAATGAAAAAGAGTACTTACACTTGCAATTAACACCTTTCGCCCAAATACATGAACTCGCGCGTAGTGCGCCCGCCCTCGGCACCGAGACATAATTCAGTCAATTTCATGAAAAGAGCGGAAATCACCGCCTCTACGGCGATAGCTCCATGTTGATTCATAATTAAGTAATGAAAATGAAAACAGTGTACTTACAGTTTCATTTTCAAGATCAAACAAACCATTAGTAGAAAACACAATATAAACAAAGCATACGACGATGAAACGGGCAGAGAGCGATGACAAACACGTCCTTCACACCCGCGGCCGAAAGCAAAAGTGATTCTTCACCTCTACGGCGCGCGGCGCGCGCGCACGATCGGACAAGCAGTTAACTACCGTTTCTCCCCTTGTTCGAAGCTTACGACCGTCCCAGCTGCCGCTAGTTACCTTCCTATTGTTAAAGGACCGAGGGTTTGTATTACGTATCGGAACAATGAAATATTATTCAAGATCTAGGAATGATTCTGAACATCTCTCAGTGCGTCTATCACCTGAGGTGATAGAAAGAAGGTGCCGGACATCTGGATAGGGTTTCAGATGTCCTGGATCTTAATCTGAAAGAAGTAAAAGCAATTCGGTCGTCCCTCCAGTCCTCTAAACGAGTTTTTGGAACCAGTGGTCCAGATCATATCTTAAGAAGTATCTCTCTTCGTCCCCCTGTTCGAGTTTACGAGAAAGAGCTATTATAACAACAGGCGTAGAATGTAACGATCCTCTAGAGGTTCGTTACAGGATTGCAAAAGTCCGTACGAATCGTCTCGATCGACGGCAGCAACTACTGACTTCCGAGTGGAATCTTTCTTTAGAAGTATGTTGAGAGTTGTGTAGACTTTAGGGACGCCCTTTCATTCTTCTCTTCGATATGTTGAGGACGAAGAGGCTTCTTCTTCTCTGCTCCCTTATTCTCGATCCGGGATCGGTACATTAAACGCCATCCTATGATATTGAACGGGGATGTATGTTTAGTCTCTTTTCCCTTTTTCAATCGCTTAGGAAAATGATATTGTTATGATACAAAATAAGTTTTTGTTCATAACTTACCTGGTCAGATATATCTATAGCTGTATTTTCTTTTCTGAAGTCCAACAGAATTTTAAAACTTCCGAACACGACCCAGTGGTCGGCCAGGTTGTTAGTACCCATTCCCCTTCCCGCCGCTGGGAGGCGGGTTAATCAATGGAAACCCTTATTCCCATTTTCTACTTCATAATTTTTTATTTCCACTGTCCCCTGAGGGGAGGTGGGTGGGTACCTTGATTGTATATATCTGCCAGGTAAGTATGAACAAACTTTATTGTATCATAACAATATCATTTTGTTCATGAAACTTACCTGTCAGATATATATATAGCTGAATCCCACCTTTGGAGGTGGGAAGGGAGGGACAGAATAGAAGGATTTTGGGAAACAAATGCATGCAGATGATTTACATCTTGGTTCCACCTGTTAGCATAGCTGGCTTCGTGGTTACTGCCACGTAAGTCTGCTTGTGCTACTAGAGTTGCCAGCGAGGTAGAGACCTATATAGCTGGTGCACTCCAGATGATCTGTCAAGCAGGGGCGAGACCACGACGTGACTAGACCATATTGACCATACCATGAGGGCTAAGAAGTAAAATAAATATATATATATATAAATATATATCACCACCTGACCAACCTAGCCAAAGTTAAGGTGTGTTAACTAAGGCTTAAGAGTTAAGAAGTCGCCGTTGTCGGCGACTCACAACTAAATTAAGAGCTCTTCCTAACCATTTTCTACAGGATAGGATGAGTGGTACTTCTTGCCCCCAAGATTGTGTCTGCAGACACGTATGGCCCTAGCGAGCAGCAGATCTCTATGCCTCATCTTCACATCTCGCAGGGAGTGTGAAGTGAACACAGAGTTGCTTCGCTAAAACATGGTACTCAGGATGGTTGCTGATTAGCCATGCTCTGTTGAAACAAAATGCGGTTCCGAGTCCGTGGGCGCCCTCACCTCGTTGGAAGGTCATTCAAGATAAAAATAAAAGATTTGGCAAATCTTTGTTGCAAACACAATGAAGGAGCATTTTTTGAAAGAACCTCCTTAACACTAAAGCCGCCAGGCCTGTTCTTCGATATGGCAAGTCTGGTCTTTTTCGGAACACTGCAGATTGCCCGAATGACTTCGACTTTCTTGAGTTTTATGTAGATAAAACTTGAGAGACCCGACAGGGCACAGGACTCTCTCTGGCTCCTGCCCACTAACTTGTGCCATCCTTGCTTCCAAGCTCCTGGCCCAAGGACAAAACGGGTTACCATTCTTAGGCCACAACGGAAGGGTTGAGCAGAGCACACCGCCTTGTGTTCTCTAAAGCCAAAACTTGTGACGATGGCTTAAAATCTCACTAACCCTCTTTGTCGTATCTAGGGTGGTTAGAAGAAGGCCTTCCTGATCACATGCAAGAAGTTAACAGGTAGGAGAGGTTCGAATGCTTTGACATCAAGAACTTCAGACTACGTCTAAGTTCCATATTGAAAGCTTCGATCTGGGACATGCACAGTCAGTCCGTCTGTACTAAAGTCAGGTGGACCGACCCAGCCTTTGACCAGTCGAGACGAATCAAGGACAGCAAGGCTGTACCCTGAAGACCATAAGGCACTATTCTTCGCTGAAGGATGAGTGTCTGGACTGCCTGGGCGATTCAATCTAAGCAAACCTTGGGGGTGTATCAACGCAACCCAACGTCGTCAGCGAATCAACTCCTGACTCGAGCTTCTGGTGCCAGGACGAAGGAGCGAGGAGCAAAAAGGCGATTCAGTCCCGAAGGAAGAATGCCTGACAGTCCAACCTGGTCTCATGTTACACGATCATCGGGGGCGTATAAACGCAACCGACTTCGTCAACAAGAAACTCAGGGCTACTATATGTCGCCTGATCTCGCACGAGTGTCTGACTCGAGAAAAACAGGTGAGACAAAAAGTAGATGAGAGCGAGGTTCAGGTTCGAGATTCCACAGAACTCAAAGATCGTGAAGGGCTTTGTTGTTTGACAGACGCAAATCTCTGAGCCCAAAGGCCGTCAACAACATATTTGCGTATTCTTTAATAGTTGTGACTGCCAGCTTATCCCATTCTTCAGACGGAAATGGAAGACGGTAATCTTATTCCTGTCAACATCTCGATAGCCTGAACGTAGTCAGACTCAGAGCGGAGATGTATATAGGTAGTTATAGGTACCTTTCGAGTTAGAGTAGACCGACTCTCTCGGAAAAGGTCCTTGGAAGTGAACTAGGAAGTATGTGACCTCTGTTGAATCCAGGATCCTGAAGGCCAACATGGGGCGATCAGCGTCATTGTCCGCTCCCTGTAACGTCATAAATCCTCTTATTACATTTCCTAAGAGATTGAAAAAAGGGGAAAAGAGACTAAATATCCATCCCGTTCAATATCATAGGATGGCGTTTAATGGTACCGATCCCGGATCGAGAATAAGGGAGCAGAAAAGCCTCTTTCGTCCTCAACATATCGAAGAGAAGAATGGAAAGGGCGTCCCTAAAGTCTCCACAACTCTCAACTTACTTCTAAAGAAAGATTCCACTCGGAAGTCAATAGTTGCTGCCGTCGATCTAGACGATTCGTACGGACTTTTGCAATCCTGTAACGAACCTCTAGAGGATCGTTACATTCTACGCCTGTTGTTATAATAGGCTTTCTCGTAAACTCGAACAGGGACCGAGAAGATACTTCTTAAGATATGAGAGAGCTGTGGAATATCAGAGTTGATCTGGACCACTGGTTCCCAAAAACTCGTTTCGAGGACTGGAGGGACTACCGAATCGCTTTTACTTCTTTCAGATTAAGATCCAAGACATCTGAAACCCTATCCAGATGTCCGGCACCTTCTTTCTATCACCTCAGGTGATAAACGCACTGAGAGATGTTCAGAATCATTCCTAGATCTTGAATAATATTTCAGTTTCCCGGCGTAGGAGAAAACTGTGGTCTGAATTGCAGTCTATTCGGGGAAACAAACTTCTTCAGGAAGGAAATGGTCCCCAGCAAGCTCATCCATTCCCTCCCTGAGTATGCTTACTTCCCTAATAAGGCTGCGCTTTGCCTAAGCAGGAGAGCATATAAAAGTGCAATGTTGCGGTAGACTCGTAGTTCTATACCGTGCGGTAACGAGCACCGAAAGGATTAAGAGATAACTCTGTTGAACATAGTAAGGCAAAACGAATGCAACGTTCATTCATTACGTAAGAAATCCCCTCAATCTTAGGCTAAAGTCCGTGATTGTAGGGCAGAGATACAGTTTTAGTCAGTCAATCCCGCAGGGAGAGACGTAACCGCCAGCACAGAGATACGGTTAGTCAGTCAATCCCGCAGGAGAGAGAGACGTAACCTACCGCGCATGACAGCGCCCGATCTGTTACTGGCTCGGTTGGACTGGAGGACAGACACAGCGTGACAGCAGCAGCCAGCAGCTTACGAACGTCGTCTCTTAACTTATGTCTGGGTTGCCAGCTACCCTATTCTACGAAGAAATAGTCCGTTATTTTTTGAGCAGAAAGACTCTCACAGCTGGTATATTTAAAGCGAAACTGAAACGCTAAAATATATAGATGCGTTTGTGTCGTCAGGAACACTACCATACAACGGTAAAAGATAAATCGGAAACTCCTGGAAGGCTGCAGGGAGTAACGATTAAATGTCCTTAAAATAGACAATAGACCTCTCGGTTGCCATCCGAAGAGGTAACTACAGCAAGCGTATATGACTTGAACCAACCAGAAGTAAATAACGCAAGGCAAAATATGAAATTATATCACAAAGTTTGTTCATACTTACTGCAGACATATATATAGCTGAATTCGGAAATACAGCTACATACATATCTGACAGGCAAGTTTCATGAACAAAACTTAAGAGAATCGAAGCAGTCAGCTCAAGCTTCCTTATGTTACTGGACAAAGCGTTTCATTGACGTAGTCTACAAGTCTATTTCTGTACGAGTCTGCGAAATGACGAATGAGAGCTCTTCCGAATCTTGTCAATAAGAGCTTATTCGCTTACGCAATATCAAGTAATGAGATGTTTGTCAATGAGAACTAACCCATTTACGGGACAAAGAGATATTTTGTCAATGAGGGGATACCACTTACTTGACAAAACGAAAGTATATTGTCAATAGGGGAAAGTCACTGAATTGACAAAACGTAATCCAGGGAGTCAAGCATTTAATTTTTTTCGATTCCCGTCTCAAACGAGGAAGGGGCAAGAATCCTGTTAAGAGACTGGGCTTACGGCAGGTAGAACGACGATGTTCAATTCGGCAGCGTAGTCCCGACTAGAAACTAACAAAATCTATTCATCTGAAAAACCCTTTCAGATGGGCTAAAAAGCTTGCAAAATTATCCTGGAAGAGGAAGAAACTCTCCACCAGCTTCCTCTCCGTATCACAACTAATGCCTGCTAAAGCTTAAAATTTATTGGCAGTATGGCAAAGGAAGTCCTGTCTTGCGCTTTCCTGAAGAGCGTCCTTTTGATGAGTGCCTTTGCAAGAATCCCACTGAACGTTGCCCGAGAGTCCTGACGTGCAGGACATCGAGCCTTACATAACCCGTAACTGCCTTATCGCAAAGTCTTGACTGCGGTAGTGGCAACTTAAATTTATTGGCAGAATGGCAAAGGTTGCGGTAGAGCAAACGAGATCTTCCCTTGAGCTTTCCTTAACTCCATCCACCTATGCGAAAAGCAATATTAATTGACAGAGACCTCTTGAATTCACGAAACCCGATGTCTTGCTGGGTTTCGAAGAAGAAGTTGTCTGTTCACTTTAAACTTCCTCCGAAGCACTGCCTACTTCACATTCTTTGCAGGTGAGGAGAAGGTATCACCGGAGGTAGAGATAAACATTCTTTAGGCCCATATCTGAAACAAGAGCTTGAAGAGTTCAACAGAAACGTTCAGCCAGGCGACACACCTGGCGTGCGCTGGTGCACGCTTGGCGTCCACTGGAGCGCGCTCGGCGTCCACTGGCGCATTGCGTCACGCGCGCACTTGGCGTCCACTGGCGCGCACTTGGCGTGCACCCGCGCGCGCCTGGAGTCCATCCGAGGCGTCCCAGGGCGTCCGCTCTCAAAAGCTTCCTGCTACTATGACTTCTCTTACGTATTTCTCGGTGGAAAGACGGACACGAGTTCAGGCGACGTTCGCCTTCTTACTTCTCACTGAAACGCATAACGAGAGAGAGAGAGAGGACGTGAAGCGTCCTCTTCTATAAAGCTTCTATTTAGAGGGCGCGAGTCCTTCCGAAAGCTCCAACCCCTGCATGGGGAGGACGCTTCGGAGGACGAGAAGCAATCTTTCAGGATTCGTGCACGCGCACGCACTTTGGCTTGGCAGTCTGGGGATTTTCATCAGAAACTGCCGAAGGCACGCCAGATCGGTGGGGGTTCCTTGTAACCCTCCTTAGCTTTCGACATGCTCCCTCCCCGGGTCCTGGAGTCAAGCAGAGGTCCCGGCCTAGAGGCGAAACGAGGCCGATCTGACGCACCCTCCACTACACAAGGGGTATCACTGCACTTCTGCACTTCACTTTTACTCTCTAAAGCAAGCACTTTCGATTCTAAGATACGAATCGAAAGAGTATCAGAGAAAGGGCAATTCCTCTACAGACACTGCTTAGGGCCCGAAGGCAACACTGCAGGGTTAGGAGTACAATTTACAGAAGTAGCACTTCCCAGCAATGAAGGAGAGCGAGCACCTCTCGTAGACATATTCATAGCCCGTAGGCCATACTACAGGGTTAGGCAAAATAAAGTCTACAGGAAGGTTAGCAGGTTCACTACCCTGACTTTTGTTACTGATTAATTGCGTACATACGAATCATACGTCTTCCTTACGGAATTAGACATGTTTACTGATTAATTGCGTACATACGAATCATACGTCTTCCTTACGGAATAGACAAAGTCTCACACTCCTTACATGACAAATCTCAACAAAGAAGCAAGACCCATACCCCTCGTACATACCAAGTGCGGATCTACCGAAGCTTTCGGTAGCCACACCCTATCTTTGCAGACAACCCCGTCTGAAACTAGCCTAACTAGATTCAGATATTTTATGCAAAAATGAATCAAATTCAAATCAATTTAAGATAGCGTATGCCTAGCCACAAATCCAAGTAAATAAATCAAAAGACAATTAGGATACTTAGGGCAATGAAGTTTCCAAAATCCTAAGACGGAGGTACTGAAAAAACAGGTGTTTTTCAGCACAGCGACAGAAAAATTATGAATAGAAAATGGGAATGGTTCCTGATACCCGCCTCCCAGCGGCGGGAATGGGTACTAACCACCTGGCCGACCACTGCGTGTGTCGGAAGTTTTTAAAATTCTGTCGGACTTCAGAAAATACAGCTATATATATATCTGCCAGGTAAGTTTCGTGAACAAATATCTTTTTCAATCGCTTAGGAAATATAATAAGAGGATTTATGACATCACAGGGAGCGACAATGACACTGATCGCCCCATGTTGGCCTTCAGGATCCTGGATTCACAGAGGTCACGTCCTTCCTAGTTCACTTTTCAAGGACCTTTTCCGAGAGAGTCGGTCTACTCTAACTCGAAAGGTACCTATAACCTCTCCGCTCTGAGTCTGACTACGTTCAGACTATCGAGATGTTGACAGGAATAAGATTACCGTCTTCCCTTTCCGTCTGAAGAATGGGATAAACTGGCAGTCACAACTATTAAAGAATACGCAAATATGTTGTTGACGGCCTTTGGGCTCAGAGATTTGCTTCTGTCAAACAACAAAGCCCTTCACGATCTTTGAGTTCTGTGGAATCTCGAAACTCGCTCACCATCTACTTTTTGTCTCACCTGTTTTCTCTGAGTCAGACACTCGTGAGAGATCAGGTGACATATAGTAGCCCTGAGTTTCTTGTTGACGAAGTCGGTTGCGTTTATACACCCCCGATGATCGTGTAACATGAGACCAGGTTGGACTGTCAGGCATTCTTCCTTTGGGACTGAATCGCCTTTTTGCTCCTCGCTCCTTTCTCCTGGCACCGAAGCTCGAGTCAGGAGTTGATTCGCTGACGACGTTGGGTTGCGTTGATACACCCCCCAAGGTTTGCTTAGATTGAATCGCCCAGGCAGTCCAGACACTCATCCTTCAGCGAAGAATAGTGCCTTATGGTCTTCAGGGTACAGCCTTGCTGTCCTTGATTCGTCTGACTGGTCAACTGGTCGGTCACCTGACTTTAGTACAGACGGACTGACTGTGCATGTCCAGATCGAAGCTTTCAATATGGAACTTAGACGTAGTCTAAAGTTCTTGATGTCAAAGCATTCGAACCTCTCCTACCTGTTAACTTCTTGCATGTGATCAGGAAGGCCTTCTTCTAACCACCCTAGATACAACAAAGAGGGTTAGTGAGATTTTAAGCCATCGTCACAAGTTTTGGCTTTGGAGAACACAAGGCGGTGTGCTCTCTAAGCCTTCCGTTGTGGCCTAAGAATGGAAACCCGTTTTGTCCTCGGGCCAGGAGCTTGGAAGCAAGGATGGCACAAGTTAGTGGGCAGGAGCCAGAGAGAGTCCTGTGCCCTGTCGGGTCTCTCAAGTTTTATCTACATAAGACTCAAGAAAGTCGAAGTCATTCGGGCAATCTGCAGTGTTCCGAAAAAGACCAGACTTGCCCATTTTGAAGAACACCCTGGCTTTAGTGTTAAGGAGTTCTTTCAAAAATGCTCCTTCATTGTGTTTGCACAAAGATTTGAAATCTTTTTATCTGAATGCTCACGAGGTGAGGGCGCGGCCTCGGAAGCATTTCAACAGAGCATGGCACTCAGCAACATCATGAGTACCATGTTTTAGCGAAGCAACTCTGTGTTCACTTCACACTCCCTGAGAGAAGTGAAGATGGCATATGAGATCTGCTGCTCGCTAGGGCCATACGTGTCTGCAGACACAATTTTGGGGACAAGAAGTACCACTCATCCTATCCTGTAGAAAATGGTTAGGAAGAGCTCTTAATTTAGTTGTTGAGTCGCCGACAACGGCGACTTCTTGACTCTTAAGCCTTATTTAAAACACCTTAACTTTGGCTAGGTTGGTCAGGTGGTGATATATATATATATATATATATATATATATATATTTATTTACTTCTTAGCCCTCATGGTATGGTCAATATGGTCTAGTCACGTCGTGGTCTCGCCCCTGTTGACAGATCATCTGGAGTGCACCAGCTATATAGGTCTCTACCTCGCTGGCAACTCTAGTAGCACAAGCAGACTTACGTGGCAGTAACCACGAAGCCAGCTATGCTAACAGGTGGAACCAAGATGTAAATCATCTGCATGCATTTGTTTCCCAAAATCCTTCTATTCTGTCCCTTCCCACCTCCAACGGTGGGATTCAGCTATATATATATCTGACAGGTAAGATTCATGAACATAATGATATTGTTATGATACAATAAAGTTTGTTCATACTTACCTGGCAGATATATATAATCAAGTACCCACCCACCTCCCCTCAGGGGATAGTGGAAATAAAAATTATGATAGAAAATGGGAATGGTTCCTGATACCCACCTCCCAGCGGCGGGAATGGGTACTAACCACCTGGCCGACCACTGCGTGTGTCGGAAGTTTCTAAAATTCTGTCGGATTTCAGAAAATACAGCTATATATATATCTGCCAGGTAAGTATGAACAAACTTTATTGTATCATAACAATATCATGTTTGTGTGGGGGAGATTTGCTGCGTGCTCTTAAGCTTGTGATCCCGCCACAGCGGGAGGCACAGGAGCGACTCTCGCCAGTCTTCCGCTCCATGCCTCGGTCCTGGCGCCGAGCGAACTCGGAAGCCTGAGCCTTAACTGCCGGTGACCGTACACTCGGTACCTCTCGTGAACGAGAGGCCAAGACAGAACCTGGTGTAGCGGCAGAACCCCTAGCACCAGGTGAGGAAGTACCGGTGTTAGGCAGTACCCCTCTGGTCCCCGTCTTCTTCTTCCTTGCGGAAGGAGACGGGCCCCGCTCCTTCGAGGACCAACGGAAGAACCCCCCGTCCCACCGGAGTGAGACGGGCCCTCAGAAGTTCCCGAAGGAGACTTCTTAGGGGGGGAGGAGGCAGCCTTCTTCTTCCTCGGCTTGGGAGCCTTGGAAGTCGAAGGGGAAGAGGCAGCAGCAGGCAACGACGAAGACGACGACGACACCTTCCTCCCTTTCCTCTTCTCTTCGTCAGCTTCCTCAGGACAGATGTCAGGTCCTCCATCCAAGACGGAGCCGGGGCTATTGCCGAAGCAACACGGCCCGGCTACACCTGTCTGGAAGGACCTGCGACTGGGGCAGAAACACCACGGGCAAGAACGATGTCAGCAGGGGCTGGTCCAGGCACGGCAGGCACGGCAAAAGCAGCAGGTACGGCAGGAACATCAGGTACAGCAGGAGGCGGGACAGAGGCCAGTGAAATCCTGGGTACCGGTGGAAGATTCAGGGGCGAAAGTCGGGGGCTGGGGCGAGAGCGACGAACCCAGGTGGAGGAGGCCCGCCCCTCCTCGGAAAGCCAGCAATTGGGGCCTGCACAGCAGCTGAGGGAGAAGCACCTGAGAAGGCAAAGGTCGGGTTAGTAGGAGGGGTTCCCCCTCGCACGGGGGGGGGGGAACAAGGCCCACCCCGAACGAACGGAAGACCTGAGTACAATTGGATGTCGGGGTATCTCGCCCCCTCCTCTACGCTCGACGGATTGGGTGAAGATAAGGAACAAGAAACCCCCCGAAGGGGAAGAAGCCATACACAAGAGCTGGGATGGCGGCAGGAAGGAAGATGATGAGTCTGTGACCAAGGGCGTCGCCGGAGAATCCTCCGAAAAGAATCCCTGGCAGGCTTACGTTGCTTCTTCCTACCCTCATAGAGCACCCACTGCTCCTCCGACCAATTATTAAACACAGCACAAGGCTCGGCCTGAGAGCATTCGTGCCCTCGGCACCGAGCACATAATTCATGAGGATCAACCTCTGGAAAAGAGCGAAAGGCCCCACTCTTACGGCCCTCCACACCAGGGCAAACTCTACGGCTGATGGGGGGGCGTGGGGACGTCTCCAGCTCACGAGAATACATTATGAAATAATAAAATACGTACTTACAGTATTTTATCAAACACACACAAAGCAAACCAAGTTTGAAGAAGATACAAAGTGTACGACGAAAGCGGGCAGAGAGCGAACAACACGTCTGTCTCCGTCGGCGGCCGAAAGCAAAGTGGATCTTCACCTCCCAGTCACGCGGTGCACGCACTGTCGGACAAGCAGTTGACTACCAAACTCCCTTGTTCAAAGCTTACGACCGGTTCCAGCTGCCGCAAGTTACATTCCTATTGTAAAGGACCGATGGTTTGTATTCGTATCGCAACAAGTTACTTTTTGGGAAAGTGACTGCGCAATGGAAGTGTCCACCTGTCCGCACAGTGGTGTTTTACCCTAAGCCAATTACAGGGCTTCAACTCTCAGTCTCTCAAGAGCGGTCACAAAGGCAGGACCTAATGTTCCACCTCTCCTGAGGGATACGTCTTTCAAAAGCATCACTAAGGAGAGGTGGAACATACATCCTTCCTATGTGAACTCTCTCAAGAGACAGAGTTTCCAGCCCAGTGAATGGCTTATCAAAAGCCAATCAGGAGCACCGTAAGGGACTGGCCTAGCCATCAGATGCACGGTTGATGTGAATCTACTACCCATAGTAGGTACTATAATCTGTTTTTTTTCGTCTGTCCATCCGCCTGTGGTGTTTTTGTATGGTAACACTGCGTCCCGGGCTTTAGATAGTTACGCTATGTGTAAGTTTTACGTAAATAAAAGGATATCTGGGTGTAGGTACCTATATTTGCAACTGAAAAGTGTTTTCATAATTTACTGTATGTGAATTACACTGTTAATATTCGATACAGGATATTATTATAATCATTGAATGTAACTATCTAAAGCATGGGACGCAGTGTTACCATACAAAAACACCACAGGCGGATGGACAGATGGAAAAAAACAGTATAGCCTAGGGCTAGGTAGGTATCCTTAATCCTAGTAGGATAGGTCATTGTTAACCTAAACAGTCCCAATCAGCGCAGCAGCAACCCCCTAATTTCTGTCAGAGATTGGCCCACCTTACCAATCCGTCCAAAACAGCCAACTGGCCGAGGGGGCCTGAAGTGTCAAGTAGCCTAGCTTAGGTACCTAATTGCGGTAAGGTTTCATTTCAAAGGGCTACCGGTAGACCACGATAAACGTCAGACATGGCGCCACGCAAAGCTTCTCGTAAAATGTACTGGCGTACCTAATAGGGTTGGCAAAGTTGACATTTCTTGACAAAGATGGCGAGAATACCTAGGATCTACTACCTAGTATTACTCGATACACTAGGTAGGCTATTGCGTAGTCTACGGTAGGCTAAACGCTGAAGTCACGACATAAACATCATCGCCGTGGCAGATTTTCGCACTAATCACTAGGCTACCGTTTACACAAATATCAGGAAATACATAACGTTATCATCAGAAAAATATTGCAGAAACTTCTTACTTACCGTTTCTAAAAGGACAGTAACACCAAGAGATGTAGGTTTACTGGTTTCCAAGAGTACCTTTCTGAATTTACGGTCATTGGCGACCAACGTCACTGTGTCAGACTCAGAGTCACTCTGCAAGATCACTACAACGACACCTTTGGAAGGGTGCGACTGTTTCGTAATGTTTCTTCTCATTTTGCACATCATATGCATCAAACGATTGCTGTATTGCAGTTCAACAGTAAAGGGTACAAAAATATATTTTAATATATATTATTATTATCTTATTTATTTTAGTGGAAAATTATGTTTCAAAAAATTTTATAAGAAAAATACTATATTTTGCTCATTATCTCCATGCTTTTACTTGTTAAGTAGAGATTTCTTCCTTCTTGTTGACTGGAAAAAAAAGGAAATAGTAGACAGAGGAAAGTGAAAGTAGAAGAATTGAAATAATGGCTTTACATGTATTTAAGAGTGCATGCAATGTGAAGCTAATACCTGGAACTCTTCAAGACTATATTGGGAACCAAAATATCTCTGGAAGAAAAAGTTGCTTTATGGAACTGAGCTGTAAAAGTTGAATATGAATTAGGAAAAGTGTACACAGGTTCTGTTGAGAACTGTTTATGTTTGTGTACTATATGTGGGGTAAGAAGGGTTAAAAGTGTGTGAAATGTACAGCTACTAAGATTAGGTAAAAGTGGACAAAGGGAGAAAAATAGGCCAATGAAAAATATGTAGCATTCTGAAGTTGTAAGGGGAAAAAGGCGGAAAATGTTGGTCAAATAGCGTGCATAGTGCGCTGGAATGGAAGACTTTGATATTAAATAAAATAAAAACAAATTACGTTGTATTTATAGAGGGCATCACTGTGCTGCTGAAGACTAATTGTATAATATAATAATAATAGTAATAATACAGGTTTTATTTTAAAATAATGGCTATTTCACCCCCGTTTAATTTGTATAGAAGTTACTCTATTCTTCTTATTACTGACTTTTCCTCTGTACTCAAATTGGCTATCAAAACGCCAAATAGAGGATTCATGTATTTGTCAAATTGATTATACTATTGTACAAAATGAAGTGCAAATTAGATCTTAATCTCTCTCTCTCTCTCTCTCTCTCTCTCTCTCTCTCTCTCTCTCTCTCTCTCTCTCTCTCTCTCTCTCTCTCTTCAACATTTCGTCTATAAACCTAAAGCATCGTCGGGCAGGTGTTATGGAACTGAAATTATTGCGTTGTTGTTGTTGTTCATGATTAAGCCAGTCTTGTGCTGGCACAGGGTCTTGCTTTATTGCGAGTCTGTTGCACAGCGATGGGACCTTAGCGACGAATTCTAATTGGCTAACTGGCTCAGCTGCTGATCCCTTGTTGGGGATGCCTCAAGGTCAAAGGTGGGTCCTATTGTGGATGCTGCAGAAGTCGCTCAGACCGTCGTAGGGAAGGGCGCCTCTCTGTGCAAGATTCTGATTGGTTGGAGGAGGCGGTCAGAGGTGGCTGTTATATACGTAATAACCATTCATATTAATCTGTAAAGCAGCTTGGTTGTTAATAATTTTCTTATGAACTATTTCGTGATTTAATTAAGAAAACATTTTTACCATCATTGTGTATTTTGAAGAGTAGTAAAGGTCCAGCTTAACAAACTATGTGATAAATCATACGGTATTAAATGATTGGACCTTCACTTTTCCGTTTGCAGATTGAAGAAAAAGACTCCGCAGCTTAAAGAAATAGAAGGAAAAATAGACATACCTATATAGCTCAAACGAAAATAAAAAGTTACCAAGACTTTCGACTTTTTATTACAAGGTCATTAAGAGGGTACTGGAAATAACTTTATAATAAAAGTCGAAAGGTTTTGCATACTCATTTTTTAAGAATCTATTACATTCTCTATCGGCGTGACTGTCGTGGAATTACTACACATACACGTGAGTATATATATATATATATAGATATATATATATATATATAATATATTATATATATATATATATATATATATATTTGTGTGTGTGTGTGTGTGTGTTACAGTAAGAACATGTACCTAGGGATTACGCGTAATCCCTGAATATTTCAGTGAATACGCGTAATCACCGTTTGCTCAACTGACCCCTGACTTTGGGGATGGCGAGGCTTGCACCATGCACCAGTGTTAGTTTTGGCCAAACTTCCTTCAGCTCTGTAATGACTTGTGAAGTGAACTCGGATCTGTTATCGCTTTGGAGAATAACGGGGGCACCAAAGAGAAGAAAAATGTCCAGTAGATGAAAAGTGACCTCTGCAGCTCTTTTAGACATCAAGGCTTGAAGGATGCAAAACTTCGTCAGGTGATCCTGGTACACCATGATCCATTTCTTGTTGGATCCATGGGCATGCTTTGCATGTCAATTAGATCCACCTGACCCCTTGACAAGAATTCCTTGGTGAGATTACGCGTATTCACTGAAATATTCAGGGATTACGCGTAATCCCTAAGTACGTGTTCTTATTGTAACATAGATATATATATAGATATATATATATAATATATATATCATATATATATATATATATATATGTGTTATTATATAATATATATATATATCTATATCTATATATATATGCTGGTACTTTTATAACGAATATATCTTCTCTTTGACTGTATGAAATGTTATATATAGAGTTTTGCAACATTTTTCAAATTCCTTAGCTAGCGTAGAGTTCTAGGATGTCTTAAAATGTATGTTCAGATTTCGCATACCATAATTTAAAAGTATATAACGTAGAATGTAAAGAAAGAGAGAGATTAACTTTGTCCGTTTGAAGCTAGAAATTGTTTCCTCTAATATGCCAACGCCTCGAGATTAGAGGAACTCGAGTATCGGTGTTGTTTTCATAACATGTAAATCATACTTACTCGCTCGACTTCTGTCTCGATTGAATACGTGTCTTTGTTGAGTTAATTTGTACATGACAGGTCTCAGACTCATACTTCTTTGCCGAAACCACATGTAGATTTCACGATTTTTCTGTAAAGTTACGTCATATTAGAAGCTTCTAGAAGGATTGCACCATCTTTCGCGTGTCCAAAACGTTTTGAACCTATCAGTCTCTTGAAGTGCCCATACAAAGAGAGACCAAAAGCATTCATTCAGGCTTAAATCCTCATAGCGTTTAGATCTCTCTCTCTCTCTCTCTCTCTCTCTCTCTCTCATGCCACTTTTTATTTCAAAGTAACGTAAAGACTCTAGTGTACGTAATTGTTGGTCAC